>NC_091217.1:31578167-31627061 GCF_040958095.1 Procambarus clarkii | reverse complement strand
AGGGACGTTTCAAATTGAAGATCTTGAGGGACACAGCGGCTCTTCAATCGATCATCTTGAAGTCGGCTGTGCCCAACATCGTCTACACCGGAGAAACTGTCTTCATCACTGACCTCACTGCTACCACTCCATACCCTCTCGCCAGAGTCCACCTGGATTGTCCCTACGTGAACGGAGAAGTCCAAGTCGCCGTCAGGGAAAAGCCTTTTCCCATGCCTGGAGTGCAACTTCTCCTCGGCAACGACTTGGCAGAAGACCTGCAACCGACCAACCTGATCGTCATGGACAAACCCCAGGTGTGTAACTCTGTGCCAAGTAACCCTATTCTAGAGTATGTTCCAGCAGAGGTTCAAGAGAGTGATGAAGTTTCTCCTCCGGTTCTTGTGACCACCCGTGCACAAGCCGCACGTCCACAGCCAGCTGACTCTACTGCTACCGCTGTCCCTCAAGACCCTCAGAAACTACCCCCGCATCTGACCAAGTTGGAGTTCCGTAAGTTGCAGAGGGAAGATCTTACTTTAACACCATTGTTTTTCCAGGCTGAGACTCAACCCGACAGTATTCCTGGGTTCTTCCTAGAGAACGACTTGCTCTACCGCAGATATAGACCCAGTAAACTGAAGGAGGACGACGATTGGGCCAACATCGAACAACTTGTGATTCCTACCAGTCTGCGGCCCACTATTCTACACCTGGCCCACGGAGCATTCTCCCACTACAGCTTCAACAAGACTTACCATGGAATTCGTCAAGACTACTACTGGCCAGGTATGGTAAATAGCGTCAAACAGTACGTAAAACAGTGTCATACATGTCAGATGGCAGGCAAACCGAACATCTCCATTCCCAGAGCGCCACTGATTCCCATACAGGTGCCTACGGAATCTTTCCACAGACTCATAATAGACTGTGTTAGTCCTTTACCTCGGACCAGTTCAGGTAACGCCTACATCCTAATCATCCTGTGTCTTACCACCAGATTTCCCATAGCAGTTCCAGTGAAGAACATCACGGCTGCTACGGTTGTAAAACATCTATTGAAGATCTTCACTCAATACGGATTTCCCAGGGAGATTCAGAGCGACTGTGGTACCAACTTCATCAGTGATCTCTTCAAAAGGACACTGGAGGAGTTCAACATCAAACAGATATTGTCCAGCCCCTATCATCCTGCTTCACAGGGTTCTCTTGAACGCAGTCATCAGACTATCAAAGCACTCTTGAAAAAGTTTTGTAGTGAAACCTCTAAGGATTGGGATAAGCAAATCGACCTTATAATGTGTATTTACAGAAGTCTCCCCAATGAGTCCTTAGGAGTATCTCCTTATGAGATGCTCTACGGCCGTAAGTGCCGTACTCCCCTTAAGGCTTTCAAAGACTCTCTCAGAGATGCCACCTTCAGTGAGCATCAGAATGTGCCCCAGTTTCTTCAAAACCTTCAACACATTCTAGAGAGAGTCCACCGCTTTGCCCATGATAATCTATTGAAAGCCTAGGAGAGGATGAAGACTCATTACGACCACACCAGCAAAGTAAGAAAATTTAAGCCAGGAGACTTCATTCTAGCATATTTCCCTATCCCAGGTTCACCTTTACAAAACAGGTTTTCAGGACCCTACCGCGTCAAAGAGTGCAGAAATAACAACAACTACGTCATAGAGACTCCAGATAGGCGGCGGAAGACCCAGCTGTGCCACGTCAACCTCCTGAAGCAATATAATGGTACTCCTCCCACTGTCCTGATTAACTGTTCTACCTCCACAGAACCCTACATCCACAGTGAGACCTTCCCAGCTTCTCCTCCCGAAAGCACTGACAAGGAGTCAGCGCTTTCTAATTCCGAATTCCTTAATGATCTTCCCAAATACTTTCAGGATAATAATCGTGCTCCTTTGCCCTATTCTAATTCCACTCTCACCGCGTCAGATAAGCCCTTCATCCTCCATGTCGACGCCAGTGGTACCGACGTTGGTGGTGTCGTGATGCAGCAATGAGGCGAGGAGAATACACCTGTCAGCGACTACTGCTACAAGGAACTACGGAACAATTGGCAAGGAGCTACTCTTCATCATCCTGAAGCTCCAGCACTTCACTCCACACCTGAAAAGTGCTCGGTCCACCATCAACACGGACCACACCACCCTACATCTCCTGCAGCACGCCCACTTCTCATCTCACGTCTTCTACTATGGGCTTGCTAACTGCAGAAATTCAACCTGGAGACACACTATACCAAGATTCCGACAACATCTTAGCCAATGATCTCTCCAGAGTTTATGAAGTAGAAGCGACTCCATCCATTACTCCACCACATAACGACGTACTTCTTCCAAGAACCGCAGGCTTCGGGGGAGAGTTGTGACGATAATCTCCTTCAAGAGATTGAGCCTGCTCTTCCCTCCAAAAATACGTCACTACAAATATATAAAACTACTATGAAAGAAATGTCCAACAACGACAACAACATCTCCAAGGTTTGCAGAGCGCAAAATGTATGCAGCCAGGGACACCTGCTCAGCCTCAAACCGCCAAACTACCTGTCTTGTTGCCGGCTACTCGCTGATTGGCCGCCGGTCTGGCTGCAACTGCACTCCACCCACCATACTACTCGATGTCTGGGGCCGCCACGACCTCAGTCCTCAGAATATTCAGTGCTTTCATACGGTTAACACTTCTTCCTGGTAGACTGAGCTTTGGCTTAAGTGTACTAAGAGAGGTGATAGCTTAAAGCCAATATTCCCGCACCTCTCATTTTATTGTATATTGCTCACTTGTCTTAACGTAACTTTTCATTTTGCCATTTTAATTATTCTTATTATTTTGATTGATTTTATTATACGAATTTGTATGTCCCATTTTATTCATGTTTTGTTTATCTAACGTAATTAAAAATTTCATTGTTAAAATTTACTTGTGTTTTGTGTGTTCTTCTCCTTACCTTACCACAGACGAAGTTCCAGATTTTCTATTTTTTTTTAATTTTATGTGACGAGGCCATACCCCTAGCTTTGAACAGCAAACACCAACTCGTTACCGTCACAATAGCAATAGAACGTAAATACTTCGCTGCACTGATCTTGAACTCAATCAAAACATTTCTATATTAATGAACACAATAATTCACTATCATAGTATAACACTCTGCACTTCATTTAATGATAACGCATGCAAGTATATATTACTGGAGTTCTCAGTAATTCCTTTCGTGGGCGAATATTCAATTGATCACTGCACACCTGAATGGTTATTCAATACACAAGCAAACGACATATATATAAATCATAGATATCAATAATAGTAATAATATAGTTACTGGGCACATAGCCTAACACCAAATACTGGTACATTTAAATATATATATATATATATATATATCTATATATATATATATATATATATATATTCTCTCACTAAATGATCATATTAAAGTCTCATGAAAGACATTATCAACACAGTCCAATTCATCAATTACTCCGGGTTCCTGCACACACCAATAACAATAATAGATACCATGAGTGCTCTATGTAGCCCCACTCTGCACACTTGTGCCTTTACTGTGACATGGGTGAGCCTTGCTAACGACAAACAAAATACTCTGGCTAAATAATATAGCTGACTAAAGGGGAATTGGGAGGGAACTAGAATCACCTACTTCCACCTATCCTCCAGTGAGAGTTGAGTTGTAGCTCCTGGTCCAGGCTCTGCCTCGTGTAGGGAACACCCCACACACACCCTGTCGTGTCCTCCAGGAACCCAATCAACGTCCCAAAATAAACGCGTCGTCTCGTGTTCTGTCCTCTGCGGGTCCATGCCCCTCCTCCACGTCTTGTAGGGTTGGAGTCGGTCTCCCGGCCGTCAACTTCTCCTCCAACTACAGCTGCCTGCCTACGTCTCGGCTGCAGTCGTACGGATTCCAATTAGTGTCTTCTTTCACTGCTTCCCAGTTGATTGGCCCAGCCGCTATGTCGTCACTGTGAAGCTATCAGACGTCCCAGACGATACTGCCTAGACTTCACCTGCACAGCACCCGACCCTGGAGCACTTGATGCTCCATATGCCGTCAATTCCCTCTTCGGTCCACACATGGAATGAAGGAAGACCCCTCAGCGTACGTGCAGACTACGGGTGACGCGTAAGATCCACGGGAGTGGCGTATTACTGTCAGATTGACAGGATCAACCTTCACACATCCGTCCACCTGACGTGTCGTGTCAGACTGATTCCCTCATGGAGGATTGGCCCAGCCATTACGTCATCACTGTGAAGGTATCAGCCGTCGCATACATTGCTGCCTAGACTCCACTCTTGCACAAACACCTGTCCATGGAGCACTTGATGCTCAATATTCTGTCAATTCCTTCTCTGGTCCAACACATGAACGAAGGAAGACCCCACAGGTGCTGGTAGACCACGGGTGATGCGTAAATCCTCCGGAGACAGGGTAAACTGTCCAACTGACTGGACCCCCCAGCGCACGTCCGACCTTCTTGACGTGCTGTCTTAGACTGATGGCGCCAGAGTCGCGCACCGACCGGACCTCCCTTCCTTCGTGACGTCATATTCGCCATTGGAGGTTTTCATTGGCTCCCTGTGCCACGTCGCTGTCGGTGACCAATCTGGTGTCACCGACGTCACACAGTTTTGGCGGCAAAACAGAGGGAGCCAGCGCCATATTGGCTTCCTAAAGGGCCTATACCACAGCCCAATATACTCTTCTATTACAAATTTCTCGCCACCTCGAGAACACTACACTCTCCCACATATATCAAACTGATGCCTGCGACGTAGAGAACGCTCGGGTAAAGTGGACATGACTCTTACAGCAGGCGTGGGAGAAATATAAGGGGGGGAACACCGTCACATACCCCTCCCCTTAAAATAAGAGTCATGTCTGGTTAGTGTATACAGGACAGGGCATCTGCTACTACGTTGTCTTCCCATCGGATGAGTTTAATTCCCAACCTGTATTCCTGCCGCCAATGCGAGACGCTCCTTACGTATCCGTCGACCATTCCCACGGTCACTCCTGACGTCCATTGTTCCTTCAGCATGGACAGAGGACTTTGCACCTCATGTCCATACACCAGCTGGAAAGGTGAGAAACCTAACGATCCTACCACTGCGTTACGTATGGCAAACAACGCAGGGCATACTGCTTCATCCCACTTAGTTCCCTGCTCTGCGCAGAAAACACTCATCAGCATGCCGTCCTGTATGTAAAAATGAGTGGCCCTCTCAGGACCAACACGTCCTCCATTGGCCTCATGAATCAATTCGGGGAACTCTATCTGCTGCAACTCTCCAAGACGAGCGCGGTCCACCCCTAGAGAACTGGTGAGGGTCACCTGTAACTCACCATCCGGGCTGCCTTCGCCCTCCACTCGTTCTCCGAGTTCCATGAAGAGGTGATCGATTTCCAGACTGTCGGACGTCTCCTCGTCAGCCCTATCAGATCCACACCCTCCGTGTCCGTCGCACTGCCTCGGAATCACAGCACAAACCGGGAAACGCCACCGTGGCGATTCCTTTCTCGTCCCCACAGGCATCTAACACTCCGCCTGTCTCCTTATAGTGCTCTATGCATTCCTCGCCCTTCACGAGATTCGGGAGGACATGTCCTCAACATGCGTCATTTCCCAAGATGACTTGTGCCTCCATCTTGGGCATTGATGCACAGACCCTTACCACTAGGGTCTGGCAGCCATAACAGAATTCAGAGTCACCTGGTGTAGGGGCATCCGCACTGGGCCTCCCACAGTGGTCACACTTGCCACCCCCCACACTGGTACTCTCGTAACCCTCGGGGAAGAGGGTTTCGCTTGCCAGGGTAAAATCTGCCCCAGTGTCTCTTAATATCTTCACCGGGATGGGGTCTGCATCCCCCATCCTTACAGTTCCCTCACTCACGAGTGGGTGAACTCTTTTCTCCCCACTCAGTACGGGTTCATCCCGCACCCTCTCGGCGATCTGGTCCTCGACCCTCACGAAAGCCACGTTCCCCCGCTGCTCAGGGTGTCTGCATTCCCGCGCGACGTGTCCGAATACTCCGCAGTTGTAGCAGCGGATCCTTCTTCTTCTGTGGATCTTCCTCACGCAATTCATCGACTCCTCCGTTTCGGCAACAACTCTTGAGCTCTCAGCTTGGGACTTCTTTACCGGCTCCACAGCACTCTTCGATCCTCTGTTGTCTCCACTCGAGAGGTGGGACTCAGGAGAACTCGCATCCGTCCGTCCTTCTATATCTTCTACCATATCCGGAGTGTACGGGCGGTCCGGTGCTGTCCCTCTCGGCATGGGCGTAAGGCTTCTTCCAGCATGTCAGCTCTGTCAGCCGCGGCTCTCAGGTCCTTAATGTCCGCCTCCTTTACTGTAACCCTGATCTCAGGAGAGAGCACGGACATAAACTTCTCCATGACCATAAGCCTATTGACATTCTCAGCCGACTTCGCTCCTTCAGACTCCAACCACTTAAGGAACTTCCTCTCCATGTCCCTCGCCACCTCCGCATAAGATTTTTCTGGCGAACGGGTACATTCCCTGAATCTCTTCCTGTAACATTCCGGCGTGAGCTTGAAATAATGGAGCACAGCTCTCTTTACAGCATGGTAGTTGGAGATCGAGCATATTGTAGGCTTCACGAGCTTCACCGGTCAGCCTACCCTGAACCAGCTCCGCCCACTCCACCCTCGGCCACTTCTTCAAGCTAGCAACCCTTTCGAAGTGGTCGAAGAAACCTTCAGCTTCGTTTGGTACAAAGACTGGCAAATCTCGCTCCCTCACTCGGCGGTCTTCCAGCTGTGGTGGAACAGGTGGAGCTAGCCCTAGCTCAGCTCGCTTCAGCTCCACATCCTTGTTAGCTTCTATCTCCTGCTGTTTCAGCCTAGCTTCTAGCTCGCGCTCCTCTCGCCTTAGCTGTGCTTCTCGCTCTTGTTCTTCGCTGCGCAGCTGTGCCTCTGACTCTCGCTCTTCTTTGCGCTGCTGTGCCTCTCGCTCTTCTTTGTGCTACTGTGCCTCTCGCTCTTCTCGTTCAGCTGTGCCTCTCGCTCTTCTCTGCACAGCTGTGCCTCTCGCTCTTCTCGTTTCAGCTGTGCCTCCAGCTGCAGCTTCAATATTTCCAGCTTGACGCTGCACCTGCTGCCGCTGGATCCTGTGCTGCTTCCTCCGATGCTAAGGTGTTCTCCCATACTGGCAGGTGTCTGTGGCCGTTCCTCCCCCAAAGCTTCATCTCGTGCTCTGAGCTGTGCCATGATCTCCAGTCTTCTCTCTCCCACTTTGGAAGATCTCAGCTTTATCCCAAAGTGGTCTGCTATTGATTGTAACTGTGCCTTGGTGCACTCCTCCAGCACCTGTTCATCTCTAGTGTCAATGAACCTTGTTACTTTATCATCCTCCATCTTGTGCTATGAGTGATAACCTGTACCTGATACCTAATACCACTGCAAAGTACCACAACTGCAACCTTATCTTGATCGTTATCCTGGCAAGGTCGCCAATGTCAGGGTTCTCCATAAGAGGGGCGAGTAACAGTATACCCAAGGTCACTCACCGTAGCCCTGCGGGGTCTTCACTCTATCCTCGCGGCGCCACTGTATGCCAGGAGAGTATCCCAGTCAATCCCAACCGGCCTCTGATCGAGAATGAGTGAGAACACAGCTTGTTCTCTTAACTGCTGTGTGCCCGCCCCAGCAAGGGCTCTACTATTAACCACAAGGTCGCCAACTGGTGTTTCCTGTGTCCAGTAACACGTCAGTGGTTTCGTTGAATTGTGGTAACAGTGGCAAGAGCACACTCAATAGGTCTGATATCAGGCAGGCATTTATTTCTATCACTCTATTTCCTTTCATGTATTATATAGCCACAAGAAATATGGAGGGGATGATACAAACGCCAAGGTATTTTGTGTTTTACTTAAAACTCAAAACATCACATCCGTATATCAACAAGTAAACAGCTATTTCATGCGTAAGTCGCTCGTTCTCACATATAATCATGAACTCGCCAAGCTGGCAATGCTCCCCCTCATGTCAATGTCAAAATCAGCTGGGCGACTCTTCACCGCGCGAATGTTCGTTTATCTGTTTGTCTGGCATAAGGCGCCTATTTCTTTAAATTCTCAAGGATCATTAAATGTTCAAAACAACACAATATCTGCGACAATAGCAATAGAACGTAAATACTTCGCTGCACTGATCTTGAATTCAATCAAACATATTTATATTAATGAACACAATAATTCACTATCATGGTATAACACTCTGCACTTCATTTAATGATCACGCATGCAAGTATATATTACTGGAGTTCTCAGTAATTCCTTTCGTGGGCGAATATTCAATTGATCACTGCACACCTGAATGGTTATTCAATACACAAGCATAGACATATATATATATATATATATATAAATCATAGATATCAATAATAGTAATAATATAGTTACTGGGCACATAGCCTAACACCAAATACTGGTACATATATATATATATATATATATATATATATATATATATATATATATATATATATATATATATATATATATATATATATATATATATATATATATATATATATATATATATATATATATATATATATATATATATATATATATATATTCTCTCACTAAATGATCATATTAAAGTCTCATGAAAGATATTATCAACACAGTAAATTCATCAATTACTCCGGGTGCCTGCACACACCAATAATAATAATAATAGATACCGTGAGTGCTCTATGTAGCCCCACTCTGCACACTTGTGTCTTACTGTGACATGGGTGAGCCTTGCTCACGACATACAAAATACTCTGGCTAAATAATATAGCTGACTAAAGGGGAATTGGGAGGGAAACTAGAATCACCTACTTCCACCTATCCTCCGGTGAGAGTTGAGTTGTAGCTCCTGGTCCAGGCTCTTGCCTCGTGTAGGGAACGCCCCCACACACACCCTGTCGTGTCCTCCAGGAACCCAATCAACGTCCCAAAATAACACGTCGTCTCCGTGTTCTGTCCTCCGCGGGTCCGTGCCCCTCCTCCACGTCTTGTAGGGTTGGAGTCGGTCTCCCGGCCGTCAACTTCTCCTCCCAACTACGGCTGCCTGCCTACGTCTCGGCTGCAGTCGTACGGATTCCCAATTAGTGTCTTCTTTCACTGCTTCCCAGTGGATTGGCCCAGCCGCTACGTCGTCACTGTGAAGCTATCAGACGTCCCAGACGATACTGCCTAGACTTCACCTGCACAGCACCTGACCCTGGAGCACTTGATGCTCAATATGCCATCAATTCCCTCTTTGGTCCACACATGGAATGAAGGAAGACCCCTCAGCGTACGTGCAGACTACGGGTGACGCGTAAGATCCACGGGAGTGGCGTATTACTGTCAGATTGACAGGATCAACTTTCACACATCCGTCCACCTTGACGTGTCGTGTCAGACTGATTCCCTCATGGAGGATTGGCCCAGCCATTACGTCATCATTGTGAAACTATCAGCCGTCGCATACGTTGCTGCCTAGACTCCACTCTTGCACAACACCTGTCCATGGAGCACTTGATGCTCAATATTCTGTCAATTCCTTCTCTGGTCCAACACATGAATGAAGGAAGACCCCACAGGTGCTGGCAGACCATGGGTGATGCGTAAATCCTCTGGAGACGGGGTAAACTGTCCAATTGCCAGGACCCCCCAGCGCACGTCCGACCTCCTTGACGTGCTGTCTTAGACTGATGGCGCCAGAGTCGCGCACTGACCGGACCCCCCTTCCTTCGTAACGTCATATTCGCCATGGGAGGTTTTCATTGGCTCCCTGTGCCACGTCGCTGTCGGTGACCAATCTGGTGTCACCGACGTCACACAGTTTTGGCGGCAAAACAGAGGAGCCAGCGCCATATTGGCTTCCTAAAGGGCCTATACCACAGCCCAAAATACTCTTCTTTTACAAATTTCTCGCCACCTCGAGAACACTACACTCTCCCACATATATCAAACTGATGCCTGCGACGTAGAAAACGCTCGGGTAAAGTGGACATGACTCTTACAGCAGGCGTGGGAGAAATATAAGGGGGGGGGGACACCGTCACACCACAAAGTTAGGTTACGCCAGTTGTTTACAGTTTTGAAAAATGCAAATGTGACCTTAAATGCAAAAAAGTGTCATTTGGCCAAGGCACAGTGACGTACCTCGGTTATGAACTGGGCCAAGGAAAAGTGTTACCTTGGCAAGATAAAATCAGTGCCATTCTGGAGTATCCAGTGCTAAATGTCTAAAAACGACGTTCAAAGATTTATCGGTATGTGTGTGTACTATCGACGCTTTTGTCAGAACTTTTCCAGTGTGGCCACTCCTTTCACAGACTTGTTGCGGAAGACCGTTATATTTAAGTGGTCATCACACTGTGCAGAGGCATTTAAAAATATGAAATTGATCTTAGTTTCCGCCCCTGTGCTCGCTAGTCCAAGGATCGACAGACCATTTAAAATTCATGTTGACGCGTCTGACTCGGGTGCTGTTGCAGTGTTGTTGCAAACTGGGGATGATCAAGTAGAACACCCAGTATATTATTACTCTGTGAAATTTGGACAAGGCGCAATGCAATTATTCAGTGGTAGAAAAAGAGGCGTTGGCGCTAGTGTTTACATGTAAAAAGTTCGAAGTTTACCTCACAGGTAATATCTTTCAATCTTTCCATTACCCACCTACCGGGCCGGCTCAACATTATAGCCGATGCTCTGTCCCGGTTGCCTGAATAACATTCATCTGGGCCACAGGAAGCCATTTACCAACTGTCATGCTTTAGTTATTTTTTTTGTAGGTTCTCCTGTGACATTAAATATTCCGTGTCCAATTTATTTGCTTCCCTGTTTTTTTTGTGTATGTTTTTTTTTCTTTCAGAGAATTCCTTTGTACTTTTCTTCCAGAGAAATTGTTGTTTTTGATTGATTTTTTTTTGTCATAAATTTTCCTTTTTATTCTCTGTATACTCTTACAAAAAAAAATATGACTACTGTTCTAGTAGTCACATTTTTTTTCTGAAGGGGGGAGGAGTGTTACAATCCTGGGTTCCTCAGTGGAAACCAGAGGTCAAAATTGAGCTAAATAAACTACCTTATAGTATTGGGGACGCATGACGAGGTGCATTTGTCGTATCTTCCCTGCCAGACGTAAGACGATTCTTGTTTCTCACAGAGCATGTAAAGACTGAGCTTGGGGTTGATTATTAAATAATAAAATAGGCACCAACTATGTTTACTAATACTTTCTAATCATTTTTAAAGTAAACCTGAGTAAACTTGGGATAGGAATGCTGTACGATTAGTTGAGTAGTCTGCTGGCAGCGAGTGAACTGAGGAAGGAGAGTGGAGACACTCCGCCTTCTCTGACTGGCGTTCGTGGAGGGTCAAGACCTTTCTGAGCTGCTCTGCACTCCTCTACCTTTCCTCTTAATTATTTCCCTTACCATAACTTCCTGTACCATTAAGTTAAGTCCTGTGTTTTTTAAGTGTGCCTACTCTGGGTTTGTAAGATTGGTGGAGACCTTGGGGTAGTATTTGCCAGTGTTTTGGGTTCCCATTAGTGTTGTGTTGTGTTAAGGTACCACGTGGGCTCACTACCCCTAAGCTGCCCAAGCTTCAAGTGCTTCAATAGTAGTACTTTACCCTAGCTTGTTCTCAGTGTAAACCTTGTATCCTGCTTATGTGGACCAAGGCTTTTAACGTAAGGTAGTGTGGTAAAGTAATTATTATTATTGTTATTGGTGAGAATGTATATGGGGGGGTTGTTAAGGGGTTAATAAATAAGTAAGTTAGTTAAAGGGGTATTCATTCTTCCTGTATAGGAGATCTATGATTAACCTCTAGACTGACATTATCTTGTAGCCAATTAATATTCACTGTGGATATTTTATTTTGGGGGCCGGGCCTTTTAGATCTCCCATATTTGATAACTGTTAATGCTAACTACTGCCCCTACATCCATTTTATACTAGATCCCCCATAGTACAGACCACCTTTTATAACATGTATGAGGCTCCTTCAGTTAAGAGAAAGGCAACTGCAAAGATTGATCCTCGCAGTAAAAGGAATGCTTCCTGGATCGTATATTAACAGGTGAGTGTATATAAATCTGTATGTAATGTGTAACTAGCTTTACTCGGTAAAAGCAGTTTTAGTAGATAGAGCGATGGACACTCACGTGATATACGCCACCAGCGTATCAGATACTCATTTATTCCCAAATAACATCCCCGCATCTTTCCAAAATCGATTATTTAACCAGCTAGAATAAGATCCCAGGAGGAGTTATGAAATATGTCTACAAAAATTACTCCTCCCTACTTCCCATTACGTTATTCAGCGTGATAATCCTGAGGCGTATATATGTGTAGGTGTTACGTATGAGAAAGTGGGCGAGGGGAAATACATGCATTCAAAGCATTTATTATCATCTGATGTGTTAGCTGGAACTATAAAAGAAATTAATACCACGATTAATACAGAAATAGAGGCAATATTTTCAAGTAATGCTAAACTGAGTTTTTTAGGAAAGTCATTAAAACAATTTTCAGCTAAATATGGAACGCATTTTATTATATATGATTCTTCCTCCAATCGAAACAAGTTCACTACTGTGATTAGTGAGGAGAATATTAGCTCTGCAACGGGGCATAAAAAATTCAGTAGAGTTACATTATCATTTGGAACCGCTTTTGGGAAAGTGTCGGGCGTAGTTCCAGAAATAGAATATGACTTATTCGCTAAACGTCAGTATGCCTCGAGTGTAGTTAACACCTGTCTATTCCCGCCAATGCCTAGAGGAGTTGATATTCTGTGTATTTATTGCGATAAAATCTCTTCTACTAGATATGGAAACCAGTCTGTAAATATTTTGGATGTAATCTCCCTAAATGGAAGTGATAACAGCAACAATAAAAAACTATATGTGCGTCTTAACACCAACATGATAGACAGCGTCAGCATCACTATTAGGGATCAAGATGGTAACCCAATACATTTTGATGAACGTGGGTGCACCATAGCAGTCTTGCATGTACGCCCCGTTGCAGGAGGTATATAACACCAACGCTTTCCTGCCACTCCTCATTCGTCTGAAACAAGCGGAGAAATGCGTGTCCACTTTATTCCCCCCTCTGTTGAGGAATTATACATTCTGTTAACCCCTCCTAGAGGTGGGGGGACTGATAATATACGGATTTTCAACAGCAGTAGACGTTATACGCGTGGAGGAGGAATATTTTCCTTTTTAAGCGGGATAGCGCGTCGAGCAGCGCCCTTTATCATGAGAACTCTGGCTCCAGCTGCGCTTAGCTTGGGGCAGAACGTACTAGACGACATTAATAATGACAAACAAACTTTCAAACAATCTCTTAAGAAACGCGGAAGTTGAAACATTGAAAGGAGTAGGGGAAGCAAATGATAGGCGGAAGAGTGCAGAAAAAGAATAAACAAACAAAAAAATTAGTAAACATCAAACGTTTTACTAAAGCGAAATATAATGATGTGCTGTCATAAATTCTTCTCACTCGGCTGGTGATGTCTAAAGCGTGAACATGGCCGGATATAACGCTCTTGGCCTCCAGGTGCCATTAGAACACTATACAGCTGCTGTTAGTGAAGCCTTTCCTAAAGTATTTTCCCCTTGATTGGTGGAATCAACAATTGCAAGCAGACAAACAGTGGATGTATTACCTGTGAATTCCGGAGTCAATAATAAGTTTACAGACACCTATCTGGAATTCATCATCAAGGGGGTGAATGGCCAACTGGTGGATTTATCATCTATAGCTTTGGAGTTGTCTATTGATCTAACCGAAGAAGATGGAACAACACCTTTAGGAGATGCTAAAAACGTTTCGTTGGTGAATGGATTATCGCAAACTCTATTCAAATCCGCTATTGTGTATTTAAACGAAACAGTAGTTGAAACCAGCTCATTATTCTCATTCTGGTGTGTACGTAAAGTTATTATCTACGATTTCTGGGTGTAAGGCTAACCTGCTATGATAAACTGTCACAGTTTTTTAACCGTGTCGATCCTGGTAAAATTGAAGCTGGTTATTTCACTAACGCCTCGGCTGGTGAGAAGCAACGGATGACTGATATGTAAACGAGTGGCGTGAATACTTGTTTTAAACTAATGCTAGGATGTCACATCAGTTAGTGAATACGTTTTGGATAATGTGGACATCAGGGTGCGGCTCGAACTTCAACCTGATAAGTGGCTTATACTCAGCAATAATGAACACGCTAATTTTAAATACAATATCAAGTCTACACGTCTATGGGTGGATCGGGTATTGCCGTACCCTGAAGGATTAGTAGCTATTAATAAAGCCATGGTGCAGAACAACTCTTTTATTACGTATACTTTTAATAAAACTTTATACAAAACGTATATATTGGGCACAGGTCAGCGCTCGATAACAATGGACCAACCGTGGGGGACTGTTATACCAGAACATTTATATATGATCATCCTTGATATGGAGGCAGTGTCTGTTGCATATAATCGCAACCCGCTTTATTTGGAAAACTGCGAGCTTAGTAAAGTATAAATATCGCAGAATAGCACTAATATTGTCAATATTGGGTGCGACTTCCCTCATAACTGCGCCAAGTTGTATTACATTGCATTACAAGCCTTAGGCTTCGATACGGACAATATATTGTCTTATGACACATATGTGAATTGGTGGAACCATACTGGCCTTAATTTACAACCTGAGGATATAGATGACACCATCCCGATTGAAAAAAGTGGTAATCTGCGGATCGCTTTGGAATTTAAACGCAGTGTGGCTAGAAATAAAGTCATTCTAGTTTATGGGTCTACAACAGGTGTGATCAGCATTAACGCAGATCGTCGCGCTATTTGCGATACGCGAGGATAAAATACTAATATGAATTGTTTGGAAATAAATGAGGCTATCAGAAGTAATTTAGGTGATAAGGTAAACTATCTAGGATGTTTCCTAGCTGATGACATAAGGAAAATACTGACAAAAATACATAAAAAAACACCTGTGGTGTTCATAATCAACACTCTGGAGTCTGGTTCTCGTAATAAAATGGGGCATTGGATAACAATCTATGTAAATAAGGATGAAGGTAGAAGCAAGATAGTTATACTAGACAGCTACGCCAATCCTGCAATAGGATCTTATTCAAGATATTTCGAAGAGTTTATGTCCTACTTCCAAGACTATACCCTATATATTATGAAGAAAAGGATTCAATCCTTGAATAGTTACTTCTGTGGGAATTACGCCGTTTATTTTGTCTATCATTTTTCCAGACTAGGATTAGAGGCCGCTCTGCTTCACTTTGATGAAGCATTTAAATATGGTCAATTTCGCAAGAATGATGAAAAAGTGTTGAAATTCAATTATTCTCAGATGAAAAGGCCTGTGTGTAAGCAAACATTCTGCTTAAACGGTACTGATGCTGAGTGTGAAACGTTGTGTGACGAAGTTGGCTAGGATGATCGTGCAGGTGAGTAATACTTTATGTTAGGATTGAATGATGAACATAATAATGTCTGTATTTATTTTTACAACATTGACAACAAAAGCTTATAATCTTTTTCCCTTTCTAGAGATTGGCTGGCTGACTAGCGTGCTGGGAAGGTTTGATGGAGTGGATGAATGACTCCTAATCTGTTTGTCTATTACCTAAACCCTTTCTACAGATTGGATGGTTGACTAGCATGCCGGGAAGGTTCGATGGACTGAATGAAAACCTTTCCCCATCTCTCTGCCAGCTAAACCACCAAGAAGAAGTCTTATTATTATTATTATTATTATTATTATTATTATTATTATTATTATTATCGTTGTAAATCGCTTAAGTGTTTAATAAAAGAAATAAATTTATATATAATGTGTTTACTTTTTCCTTGTTTATTGCTCTTAAAAAAAATGCTATTTGGGCAAAGAATGATGCTGTTGCCATGTTGGTCACTTTACAATACAGCTTACACATATTAACAGAAATAATACTAAAGGCTTTGCACAGAACAATGGTTGATGGTATGGGGAGAGGAGAGGATAAGGGGTAGGAGTGATTGATGATGACAGGTGTGGACCTGCCGGCGGAAGTAAGAACAACATTCCTCCTTAACGAATCCGCAGTGGTGGGAGTCCTGTTGGGGTGAACATCTCCAAGACCACTCTGAAGACATTGAAAAACAATTAAGGCAAATGGACCACATCTGCAAGTGGCTGCTCTCTCATATCCCCCTCATCACTTACGGCCTCCTGTAGGGGGAACTAAAGGACGTCAATGATATCCTCTCAGGTATGGGGGTTCCCCTCTGTTACGGACCCGGATCCAGCATCCGAGCACGGAGCAGTGATGACCACGCCATCTGTGGGTCAGCTCCCTAAACCCCCTCCAAAACAGACGACGACACCAGGTGAGGACGACGTGTACTGGCCTCGAGGGCCAGTTTCCAGTCCGGTTCAGCGCTCAACACAGCCGCTGCTGACCTCTGGTGAGGTGGTGCTCAGACACCAGCGCCATCTATGGAGTGGATAGGTGGGCGTTTGTGTCTGAGCCTGTAAGTGAGGTGCCTTAGTGTGTCCCAGTTATTGATGACGTGTCTGTTTACAGAGTCCACCTGGGACTGCTGTGTTGGAAGTTGAGTCAGTCTACCCAAGGCAGCCGTCTCCATACCTTGTACTTTGCTGCAGCAGTTGTGAAGTCGTCCCCCCGGAAGAACACTGTGGTGTGTTACCCTGCCAGTGGAGTGGCAGTAGAAGGATTACCTGGGACCGACTGTTGGAGACGATCATCCACTGGGGTATTGAAGACAGGAGAGTGATTTGTGGTGTCACACGAGGCTCCTGTCTTGGGCGTTCCCCTTATATCGTTCGTGGAGTGGCCTGACCAGCCCTGCTGATCCGGAACCTGCCAGCAGACCAGCTGGACGTGTGGTTGACGGCCTCCACGGCGGTGCCCCCAGTGGACCTGTGTTTTGGCTGACCTGTGGCCAGGGTAGGCTCAACTTCTCAGAGGATTCGTTGTGTGGCCACGAAAGCACCGAGGACTCAGCACCGAGAGAGTTTAACCAGAGTCTTCAGGAGTAGACGATTGTGCGATTCTTCAGTACGAAGACAATTCCCTTGTACAGTGTTAATACCCCTCCCTCTGTGCACTATTTTATATATTATTTATTTGGTGATGGTGAAAATTATAGTCTTAAGTTCTTAACTTTCTTTCCCTTCCCCTGTTAAGTTTATTGCGTCACGGATCTCATTCCTTGAAAGCCACTACTGGTTTGGGGTCGGATATAACTCTAACAACATCAGAGTAAGAACCCCGTTGCGTCCCGAGAGGGCCGTAACATAATTGGCATCCCCAGCGGGATCCGTCCCCTTGTTAAGTATGTTTGACAGGGGTGGTGAAGTGGCGTAATCCCTGTAAATAATTCCCCCTGTGTGACGATTGTGACGTTATACGTCCTGTGCGGTGCTCAAGTGTGACTAAGTGCGATATTGTGCAGTGCGGTGCTCGCTGTGATTAAGCGATTAAGTGCAATATTGTGTAGTGCGGTGCTCGCCGTGATTCAGTGCAATATTGCAGAGCGAAGTGTTCGCTGTGATTCGGTGCAATATTGGGTAGTGCGGTGCCCGAAGTCATTACGTGCAATATTGGCAAGTGAGGCGCCAGGTGCGATAAAGTGCAATATTGGCGTAGAACAGTGCTCGGTGCGTGAAGTGCTAACGTGTAAGCAGTGTGTTAAGTGCTAAGTGTTCCATCTGTGACAATGGCAGAAAAGGCTACCATCGATGATCTGGACGATGTTCAGGCTTTTCTGAACAGAGAGGACTGTCTTGCCAGATTAAAGTATCTGAGCAAACCAGAACTAGTGCTAGTTAGTGCCTACTTGGAGATAAAGATCCGTGCCAGTGATTCCCGTGTGGAGATCTTATTCAAGGTTCACCGGCATTTGAAGGCCGAAGAAAAGCAAGAAAGTGAGGCACTAGGTACTAAGGAAAATGAAGAAGTCGCTTCCGCTGAAAAGGAAGACAAAGGCAGTGACATTGACAGTGATGCAGGTGAGCTGAATATAAGCTTGCTAACTGTCAAAATGCGCGCCTTGGAAATTAATCGAGAGATTGAATGGAAGAAGTTAGAATTAGAACGAGATTTAAAAGATAAAGAAGTGGAGATGAAAAATAAAGAAGTGGAGATGAAAAATAAAGAAATGGAGATGAAAGATAAAGAATTGGCGATGAGGCGTTTAGAATTAGAACGAGAAAGAGAGAGAGAAGAACGAGAAAGAGAAGAGAAACGAGAAAGAGAAGAACGAGAAAGAGAAGAGACACGAGAGAGAGAAGAAAGAGAAAGAGAAGAAAGAGAAAGACTGAGACAACATGAACTAGAAGTATTGCGATTAGGCGGTGGTCGGAGGCCAACAACGGACACCAGCGGTTTCGATCCGGTAAGAAACATCAAAATGGTCCCCAAATTCAATGAGAGGGAAGTTTCGAAGTTCTTTGCAGCCTTCGAGAAAGTCGCTGCCTCTTTGGAGTGGCCAAGGGAGAATTGGGCCATCATGATACAGTCAGTCTTGACTGGGAAGGCCCAAATCGCCTACTCTACGTTATCCCTTGACGACTCCGGCGATTACGACAAGGTGAAGAAAGTGGTGCTCATGGCGTACCAATTGGTACCTGAGGCGTACAGACAGAAGTTTAGAAACCTGAAGAAGACCTCAGAGCACACTTTCACCGAATTCGCCACCATCAAGGAGCGACTTTTTCAGGAATGGTGTGCCTCTCGGAAGGTGGAGACCAAAGAAGACCTCGAGCAGCTTATACTGCTAGAGGACTTCAAGGATTGTTTGTCTGGAGACCTCAAGACGTACTTAGAGGAACAGCAGGTAGAGACCTTGAGTGCGGCAGCCACCATGGCTGAGGAATATATCCTGACTCATAGGCCGTCTGCTAAGTACGTCCCGAGGAATTACCAGCGCCGGTTTGACAGACCTCATGACGAAGAAGAAAGACCCGTCCCACAAAGCGCTAAGAAGACGCCCCCAAGTAGCCCTCGAAGGACTAGTCCTAGTAGTCTGAAACACCGGAGTCCGAGGAGGAATGTGGTGTGTTGGACCTGTGGGCAGAAAGGGCATGTAGCTGCTATGTGCCGAGGCAGAAGAGGTGGCGGCGCACGAAGGGAGGTGATGTTGATGAGCTGTGTTACACCACCAGCAGGAAGCCAGTCGACGACGACGCAGGAAGAACCCAGATTGTTTTCCCCTCACACTTCAGGCGGGTATGTATCGAGTGATCATACTGGTAAATCAGTTGTAGTGCTCAGAGATAGTGGAGCAGCCCAGTCCCAGATCGTGAAGAGCTCGTTACCCGAGGGAGTAAGTGTGGATGGGAGACAAAAGGTTGTCCTGGTTGGGTTTCCAAGGACGCGGTACATCGCCCTCTTAGTGCCAGTACATCTCGACTCGCCTTATTTCAGCGGCACTTGCGAGTTGGCAGTAGTCGATACCCTCCCTGTGACTGGGATTGACGTGATACTAGCCAACGACTTGGTGACAGATTGGAGCAGCAATCTTCCCAAGGTCGCGGACGAGTCAGCCAGAACAGCAAGGTCTGAGGTAACAGGCAGTGGTAATATCCAGGTACAGTCAGACCCGGATTTCGGTATATTTAATCCTTCCTCTCGCCTACAGATTGACGACAGAGTCTACAATGTTCTAGCAGTGTCTCCTGATTTTTCTCTCGACAAGGAACATGAGGTTACGATGGCAGAAGTACCTGAGCAAGAAGAGAGGCCTTGTGTGCAAGCACCCACGGATACCGAAGAGTCTGGAGTGAAGGCACCTGTGTACTTGCAGCCTGGCAAAGTACAATGTATGCTGAACCGGCCAGAGATTCCCCAGACGTCGGAGGTATGTGAGGTATGTGCGAAGGTTCTAGAGCCCTCTTCCAAACCAAGCTAATGGACATAGCCGGTTATGGACATTATAGGCTCAGGAAGCTTATCCCTCAGTTGGCCGCATGTCTCTTAGCGGTATTTTGTTTTATTCTTATGTGTGTCCTCAGTAAGGATCAGTGGACAACCCGAAGGATGATGGCTCCCTTGAACATCGTGAAGAGAACCCAGGGATTAGAGACGTGCACTATGAGTGTTGCAGTCGAAGAAGGGACCTGGAAGGTGATGGTTGATACAGAAGGTATGAGATATGATAATGTGAGTGACTGTTTCCGACAGGTTGACACCCCCCGCGTGACTGCTGAGCCTCAATGCAGCGTTATGTGGCATGTTGGTCGACCTGACGGTGGCAGAGCAAATGCCAGCTGCGACGTACAAGCAGCCCTGTTGAAACTAGGTGTGGACCTAGTGGAGGAATATGCTGTAAGTACTGTTTTACCCGCTGTCGCTGTCACTCTGAATTATCAGACCCCTGTATTCCAGGTTCCCGTCTCCCTGAAGGACTACCGGACCGGTACTAGAAATGCCGTCTGTGATCAGCCATCCTCGGTGTCACGACACAGGGAAGTGTCGAGTCGCCCCAGATCGTGTCTACACTGATCCTTACCCGAGAGATGTGAGATTATGCTCCGGATTAACATCTCGGTGGAGGTGTGGAGAATTACGTCAGGCAGGTCATCGCCTGCCATTTTAAAGTTCCCTTTGTGCCAGGGTTTCTCCTTAGTACAGTTCTGTGGACGAGACAGCCTCGCCGTTCCAGTTTTCAGTATAAGTAAGTCCACTTGGAGTTGTGTCGCCGTACTAATTTGGTTTGTGTTTCTTTTTATAGAACCCCAAACCAAATTCCTTTTTGGTGGGGAGGTGTTACGGACCCGGATCCAGCGTCCGAGCACGGAGCAGTGACGACCGCGCCATCTGTGGGTCAGCTCCCTAAACCCCCTCCAAAACAGACGACGACACCAGGTGAGGACGACGTGTACTGGCCTCGAGGGCCAGTTTCCAGTCCGGTTCAGCGCTCAACACAGCCGCTGCTGACCTCTGGTGAGGTGGTGCTCAGACACCAGCGCCATCTATGGAGTGGATAGGTGGGCGTTTGTGTCTGAGCCTGTAAGTGAGGTGCCTTAGTGTGTCCCAGTTATTGATGACGTGTCTGTTTACAGAGTCGACCTGGGACTGCTGTGTTGGAAGTTGAGTCAGTCTACCCAAGGCAGCCGTCTCCATACCTTGTACTTTGCTGCAGCAGTTGTGAAGTCGTTCCCCCGGAAGAACACTGTGGTGTGTTACCCTGCCAGTGGAGTGGCAGTAGAAGGATTACCCAGGACCGACTGTTGGAGACGATCATCCACTGGGGTATTGAAGACAGGAGAGTGATTTGTGGTGTCACACGAGGCTCCTGTCTAGGGCGTTCCCCTTATATCGTTCGTGGAGTGGCCTGACCAGCCTTGCTGATCCGGAACCTGCCAGCAGACCAGCTGGACGTGTGGTTGACGGCCTCCACGGCGGTGCCCCCAGTGGACCTGTGTTTTGGCTGACCTGTGGCCAGGGTAGGCTCAACTTCTCAGAGGATTCGTTGTGTGGCCACGAAAGCACCGAGGACTCAGCACCGAGAGAGTTTAACCAGAGTCTTCAGGAGAAGACGATTGTGCGATTCTTCAGTACGAAGACAATTCCCTTGTACAGTGTTAATACCCCTCCCTCTGTGCACTATTTTATATATTATTTATTTGGTGATGGTGAAAATTATAGTCTTAAGTTCTTAACTTTCTTTCCCTTCCCCTGTTAAGTTTATTGCGTCACGGATCTCATTCCTTGAAAGCCACTACTGGTTTGGGGTCGGATATAACTCTAACAACATCAGAGTAAGAACCCCGTTGCGTCCCGAGAGGGCCGTAACACCCTCCCCCTACACAACATAACCTACATACTCCTCCTCCTCCTCCTCCTCCCTAAATGACTGCATACCAACCACATAGCTCCCATCCCCTACCCAACATGACTCTCAAGTGACGCCTGGCCGGACGCCACGCATCATAACATCCCGGGAAACCTTTGAGATGATGTATACATGCCCACATACTTATCCTCCCCTCTTACCTACATGACCCACAACATCCCTTACATTTTACCCCTGTGACCCACAACGTCCCCCCTGATGCAACCCGTCCCATTCTACGGACTCCCACACCACTTTTGACTATGACCGAGTTCGATCCCCGAGGTTCTCCTCAGGTTTGAGACGGTCGTAGTCACATATTTCACTACTGTCAGTAGTTGCCTGATCAGGCGATGAACAGGGAGCGAAGGAGGGAGGTAGGGAAATTGTGGAGAGGGAATAGGCAAAACAGAGGAGATATAGTGACGAAACGAAAGAGCAGGTACAGAAGAGAAGAGGGGGTGTGGGGCTGGTCTGCCCCCCCCCCCCTCTCTCCCCACACCAGACCCCACACTACACCACACAATCACTTGGTACCAACACACTAAACTACAATCAGCTTCTCTATGTACAGATGTGAGACAAGTCTGTGATAAGGGAAGCTGTTTTATCTGACGAGGAGGCCCAAGGAACAAGGCTGAGACTGAGGGGAAAGGTCGAGGGGAAGGCTGAGGAAAAGGCAGAAACTGAGGGGGGAAAGGCCGAAGGGAAAATGGGGAACTGGAAATTTTTAATGATCTTCCCCTTGTAAAACAAATTGCGAACATAGGATGGTGATGACGGCGATGGTGGTTGTGATAATGGTGATGGATATGTTAGTTATAACAACACTGGTGGTTATAATAATGATGGTAGTGGTGAC
Organism: Procambarus clarkii; assembly: GCF_040958095.1. Lineage (NCBI taxonomy): Eukaryota > Metazoa > Arthropoda > Malacostraca > Decapoda > Cambaridae > Procambarus > Procambarus clarkii. The sequence continues at coordinate 31,604,294 of NC_091217.1, read as the reverse complement.
AGTGATGGTAGTGGTGACAGTGATGGTAGTGGTGACAGTGATTGTGGTTGTGATGGCAGAGATAACTGTGAGTGACGGTGGTGATGACAGTTCTCAATGAGTGTGATGGTGACATGATGGTGACGAAGAAGAAGAGAGAAGTGGGGAGAAGCGAGAAAAAAAGACGAAGAGAAGAGGAGTAAGTGGATGACGGGGGGAATGAATAGAGTGAATAATGAATAGGAAGAAGAGGAAAGCAAATCAGGAAACATGACGACGAAAATAAGAAAACTAGGAAGAAACAGAGGCAGAAAACGCCAATAACAATGCCAAACAGGAGGAAGAGGGGAAAGGGAATAAAGGGGAAACAAAATGGTAGCCGACATATCAAGTCCCATTAAAAAAAAACTTTCAGAGCGGCTGAATTCGGAGGAACTAATTTCCAATTTTAATAAAATAGGTTTAATGAAATGTTTCCTAATCTCTGGGCTTTCTCTGGGGTTCCTGAGAGGCTAAGAAGGTGTTAACCCACACGAGGCGTAACTTGGGTATCACTACCGCTGTACAGGGGGAAGAAAATGATCAGGTGAAAGCGCCAAGCCAACACGACTATATAGCACTTGGAAGGGGTCAGGATTGGGATGGGATGGGGGGAAAGGAATGTTGCCCAAGCACTTCGACGGTCGGGGATTGAACGCCGACTTGCATGAAGAGACCGTCTCTCTGCCTTCCATCCTAAGTGGTTGTAGAGTGGGATTACAATACTCTCGTCTCTATGGTCTAGTTACATAAAGACGGCTGCTCTTTCCACAACCCGTCCTTTCAATTAATTTGTGTCTTTTGTAACAGAATCAACCAGTCCGTCTCACATGCGACGTATTAGTAAAAATCCAACCACCGTAATATTAACGGGCTGCTCTCTCTGACCTTCGACAGCTCCTGTTTTGTCTCCAAAGTCTAACACCACCCATCACCACTAACCACCTTCAACCTCACAATCACCACCAACTACAATCACCAACTACCAACAACACCCCAACCATTACCATCAACCACCATCTCAAAGTAGAGCCCAAGTGAGCTCCTGAGTGGATTATTAGAGCATTAAATTAATCAAATTCCCAAGTGGTATGCAACCTGACTCGTCAGAAAGAAATTAGGCTCAGACTTTTTCCCCAATCATCATCATCATCATCATATCAAGCTCTCTTGAATTTTCTTGGCTGGAATCTGGGTTACGAGCAAATCAAAATCTGTCAATTGACTTATACACAATTTCAATACACGCACGAACGCACGCATGCACGCACATACATACGGAGGGGGAAAGAAATCAAGGACTGTAGTACTAATAGTAGTAGGCATCCATCAGGTGGATGCCTATTACTAGATGCCTCAGATGGATGCCTCAGGAGACTGAGTTGCGCTCTGGTTGTCGGTCTGGAGTGGCCTCTCAATCTGACCATCAATAACACCATTCCACTAACTTTGCAACAAAAGGTTAATTACACCTAATTTAATGTAATTGTAATAACACTCATCCAACGCAAGATCATATCTCCCGCCTTCATATCAATACCATCACATCTTCCTTCCCTCCCTATCTCCTTACCACTACCAGAGAATCTTCGCTTCCTCCCTCCATCTCTATACTTACCACATCAACTTCCCCTCCCTCCCACCCTCCTCTCTCTCTCTCTCTCTCTCTCTCTCTCTCTCTCTCTCTCTCTATCTCTCTCTCTCTCTCTCTCTCTCTCTCTCTCTCTCTCTCTCTCTCTCTCTCTCTCTCTCTCTCTCTCTCTCTCTCTCTCTCTCTCTCTCTCTCTCTCTCTCTCTCTCTCTGTGTCTCTCTCTCTCTCTCTCTCTCTCTCTCTCTCTCTCTCTCTCTCTCTCTCTCTCTCTCTCTCTCTCTCTCTCTCTCTCTCTCTCTCTCTCTCTCTCTCTCTCTCTCTCTCTCTCTCTCTCTCTCTCTCTCTCTCTCTCTCTCTCTCTCTCTTCTCTCTCTCTCTTCTCTCTCTCTCTCTCTCTCTCTCTTTCTCTCTTTCTCTCTTTCTCTCTTTCTCTCTTTCTCTCTTTCTCTCTTTCTCTCTCTCTCTCTCTCTCTCTCTCTCTCTCTCTCTCTCTCTCTCTCTCTCTCTCTCTCTCTCTCTCTCTCTCTCTCTCTCTCTCTCTTTCTCTCTTTCTCTCTTTCTCTCTTTCTCTCTTTCTCTCTTTCTCTCTTTCTCTCTTTCTCTCTTTCTCTCTCCCTCTCTCCTCTCTCTCCCTTCATTTCACTATCACCAAGACATCTAACATCCCACTTCACCACACGTGGACCCAAGAACTAAAGCTCAACCCACGCAAGGACAATTAGGTGAGTTCCCGTCGTAACCACCGAGAAAGTGAGAGAACATGAGACACAGAGAACATGAGACACAATTCGTAGCCAACCTGAGTGACGGGACCGGCGGAGTATTAGGCTAAACAACCAGGAGACCAATGACAGAACCGGTTGCCAGCATTAGGCACTAATGCCCTCGTGTATATCGAGCCAAACACGGTTAAAACTGGGAAATAATCGTGTCAGCAGGAACATTAAGAATAATAGCAACCTCGGCCAGAATCTACAACTCGGCCGCTTGGGCAGCACAGCAGTACCACTCGGCCGCTGGGGTTGCAACAGCGCTACCAGCAACAATAATACAAATATCTAGTAGAAGCAGTCGGAAAGCGTGAGCAGAAGCCAGTGAAAACCGAAGTATCACTTCCATAACCGGGACCCGACAAAGGAATTGGTTTCCTCAGTTTGCCAGCATTTTTCAGTCACATCCCTGGCACAAAAGATCTGGACAATATTTGGCCGAGAAACTTGAATGTAACTTTATCATGGATTTGAACAAAGCGACAACCGGGTGAGTGAGTGACGGCAGGTATAGACGGGCCAGTGAGTGACGGCGAGTATAGACGGGTCAGTGAGTGACGCAAGTAGATGGGTCAGTGAGTTGTAACAGTCTAGCTGTTTTAAGATCAGATATAGACGATTATATATCTTGTATTTGTCGGTAATAACTTCCTTTTTTTAAGCACGTATATTAATTTAACGTCCTTATAGAGTAAAGAGTCGAGTCCCTTAAGTTGACAAAGGGGGCATAGAGGTAATATAGAATATTGGAACTAGTTTTAAGGTGAGACCCATGACCTCCCTCACCCGTAGCCGGTGGCAAATTTCTATTAACCATCTTGTTTATTAAACACAGTAATCACAATTGCGTGATGCATCAAATGCACCTACTGACATAACTTGAGTGCATGGGGAAGTTGTGTAAAACCCTGGTTTGTGCCTCGGAGAGGCTGCAGGATCCAGTAAGTTCAGTAGAACTTCGGTTTCAACTCTTTTTCCATGTCGTAGCTCAGTCGATTAAGGAAGCGTCTGGGATGCTCTCGGACGCAGGTTCGAATCCTCGTCACGGCCCTTGTGGATTTGTTCATTTGTTTATTAATTCATTACATTATAGAAATTTATGTTAATACTCAATATTGTATTTAAATAATTGATCTGGTTCAAATACCTATGTAATCTAACATCAGTTTGGAATAATGATTTAGTCACCTTTAGTGACCAGTACAAATTATTCTAGTTTTGTTAATTTGAAAATCAGTTTGGCAACTAGTCAAGTCCAGCTTTCTTGTGGAAGGTCAGAGGGAACTTTAGTCAGTGTGGTACTGTGTGTGTAGGTGATGGTGGTCGATGGGTTATGATGGTGGTGAATAATGGTGACAGCGGTGGATGATAATGGCGGTACTTACCTTTAAGTGCATATCTTTGAGTGTCAACAAGGGTAGTAAAGAGTAGCTCTTAACGTTCCACCTACTGGCCTTCATGTATCTGTTGCGTTATAATCTATTCTACAGAGACACATAATCGGTTCAGGAACTGAACCCTCTAGTTCGTTTAGCTAAGCAAATAACAATCTTTTGACACTAGTTACACAATTATAACTATTCTGACGTTCAAATTCTTTGTCGAATCTGGCCTTGAAGCTGGGTATGTAGGGGCTTACATATTTTCTTAAAGAGTGCATTCCACGTGTTGACCATTCGTACAGGGTACGGAAACTTCCTTACATTTCTTCGGTTCATTTGCGTTTTCCCCCCGTCCCATCCTAAATCCTTATCCTGATCTCTTCCCAGTGCTATATAGTAGCTGCCCATGATGACCTTATGGGTCACCAAGGGATTTCCAATATGTATAATAAAATATGTAAGTATTTCTATTGGCCAAAACTCAAAAAGGATGTGGTCAGATATTGTCACAATTGTGTTGTATGTCAAGCTGTTGGTAAACCTATCTCAGACTGTTCCATGAGCACCCTTACACCCTATTGAAGTGCCAGAGGAGCCTTTTACACAAGTGGTGTTGGATTGTGTCGGCCCCTTACCCCGAACTAAATCAGGAAATATATTTATGTTTACAATCCTATGTATGACCACCAGGTTCCCTGAAGCATATGCCTTGCATAACATTAGGGCTTCTACACTCATAAAGCACTTGGAACGTTTTTTTTTCATTATTTGGTATGCTCCATATCATTCAAACTGATAATGGGAAAAATTTTTGTTTCACAACCTTTAAAACGCTTTGTAGTTCTTTTGGAATTCAACATAACTTCTCTAGTCCTTACCATCCTCAGAGTCAAGGGGGGATCGAGCGGTGCCATCAAACCCTCAAACAGATGTTAAAAACAACCGGGGAAGATTCACCCAGACATTGGGATGACAATTTACCATTTGTACTATTTGCTGCCTGGGACGGGTTGCACACTGCCCTAGGCTGCTCCCCATTTGATCTTGTGTTTGAACATCAGGTGAGGGGACCCTTAAAAATGTTGCAGGAGAAAATGTTGGAAGATGTAACAGCTTGGCAGAGTGAAAGATACATGAAGGATATGAAGAGCAAGCTGTCTCGAACGAAGGAGTTGGCGTTACAACATCTGGGCGAGGCACAACAGGCAATGAAGGAGCGGCATGATAAGCGGTTCAAGGCCAAACTCAGAGTTTTTGAACCAGGAGATTTAGTAATGGTCTTGAAGCCTCGTATGGGAACTTCTATGTCACACAAATTTGGAGGACCTTATCGAGTAGTAAAACGTCTAGGTGAACTTACCTATAAAGTCTGTAACCCCAAACATACCCGTTAGTCAATGATTGTGCATGTGAATCGTTTGAAGGCTTATTGTGGGCCCAGTATTGTGGCTTGTTGTGTTAATGAGGAGGTAAACCCTGAGGAGATAATTGTTGTAGGGGAAGATGGTAATCCTCTTTTATCTAATTCCAGTTCCGCAGAACAATTATTGTGTCATTTGCAGGATGAACAGAGAGCAGAGTTCCAGGACCTTTTGAAGACGTTCTCCAACTTGTTTGGGGAGGTCTCCACTCAGACACCTCTCATTACTCATGATGTTCAACTGACAGAGGTAACTCCAATTCGGCTACACCCTTATCGAGTGACCCCCGAGAAACGACGTATCATCCAGGAGGAAGTTGATTATTTTCTTCACCATGGTTTCATTCGACCCAGCCAGAGCTCCTGGAGTACACCGTGTTTAGTAGTACCAAAACCAGATGGAAAATGGCGGTTAGTAGTAGACAATACGAAGCTAAACAAGGTAACTGTAGTTGATGTATACCCACTACCTTTGCTAAAAATGCATTGACCAAATTGGTCATGCTAAATATGTATCAAAACTAGACTTATCTAAGGGGTATCACCAGATACCACTTACTAACTTTGCTAGGAAGTGACAGCTTACATCACCCCTGATGGAGTATTTGAAATTAATGTGATGCCACTTGGACTGTGAAATGTCCCAGCAACTTTTCAAAAAATGATGAATTCTTTGCTAAAAGATGTGCCAGATTGTAGGGCATACTTAGATGATATTGTGATTTTTAGTAATTGTTGGGAAGACCATATTTCTAGTTTGAAACAATTGTTTGCAGTGTTACGACATGCTAATTTAACTGTAAATGTAAAGAAATGTAGCTGGACTAGAGAAACAATAGTTTACTTGGGACATGAGGTCGGACAAGGTAAGATAGTCCCGTTGCAAGACACAAGACAAGACACGTTGCAATGTGCAAGACACGATCCAAGCAATCGTGGATTACCCAGTCCTAACGAGCAAGAAATCTGTGCAGAGGTTTATTGGGATGTGTGCATATTATAGAAGATATTGTAAGAATTTTTCCATTGTGGCTGCACCTATAACTAATCTTCTCAGAAAGCCTGTAAAGTTCAAGTGGACACAGGAGTGTCAGAACACTTTTCAAAAGTTGAAAGTAATTCTCTCAACGTCACCTGTATTAGCCAGTCCACAATTTGATAAGCCATTTATAGTGCACATAGACGCTTCAGATCTAGGAGCAGGTGCAGTTCTTTTCCAGGTAGGACAAGATGATTTAGAGCATTATGTATACTATTTTTCTCGTAAATTTGATAAGGCACAAACTAATTATTCTGTGGTAGAGAAGGAAGCTCTTTGTTTCATTTTGGCGGTTAAGAAGTTTGAAACATACCTGTCAGGTAATCAAGTTGTCATATATACAGATCATAATCCCCTGACATTCATTAACTCCATGAAATATAAGAACCAAAGAATTCTTAGGTGGTCTTTGATTTTACAAGAGTTCAACATAGTAATTAGACATATCCTTGGATGGCAAAATGTAATTGCTGATGCCTTATCCAGGGGATTCCCCATTGCAGTACCCTAATGTGAATTGTTCTATACATGAGGTTGTCTTTACCTTTTGGTTATTTCATATGTTTAATTTAATTGATTGTTTTATACATTGATTTTGTGTTGTTGGAGTACTCAATGCTATACCTTCATGTAGTCAAAAAATGAAATTAACCTTCAGTTAATTTCATTTTTCTTTAAGGACAGGGAGGGATGTTACGAATCTATATATTTGATTCTAACGATTATCATGATAAATATGTATGTTCATTATTTCTTTGTTACGGCCCTCTCGGCTTATTATTTCTTCATTGTTACGGCCCTCTCGGGACGCAACGGGGTTCTTACTCTGATGTCGTTAGAGGAAGATATATATCCGGCCCCAAGCCAGTAGAGGCTATCAAGGGATGTGATCCGTGACGCAAGTAACTTAAAGGGAGTAGGGAAAGAAAGGTAAGAACTTAATATAATATAATTTTCACCATCACCATTTAAATATATAAAAGTAAAATGTACACAAGGGGGAGGGGTATTAACACTTTACAAAGGGATCGACACTGTAGTCTTCTGCTGGAGACTATGGATCCTCGAAGCTAGGTGCTGAGTCCGCGGTGCTTTCTTCGTGGCCTCAAGACGTGTCCTCTGAGAACGCCGAGTCTACCCTGGCCACAGGTCAGCCACAACACAGGTCCACTGGGGCACCGTCGTGGAGGCCGTCAACCACACGTCCAGCAGGTCTGCTGGCAGGTACTGAGCCACCAAGGCTGGCACGGCTACTCCACGAACGATAAAAGGGGTACGCCCTAGACAGGAGTCTCGTGTGATATCACCAATCACCCTCCTGTCCTCAATACCCCAGTGGATTATCGTCTCCAACCGTCGGTCCCGGGTAAATCCTTCCACTGCCACTCCACTGGCAGGCTTAACACACCACAGTGTTCTTCCGGGGGGGACGACGTCACAACAACTGCAGCAAACTTCAAGGTATGGAGACTGGCTGCCTCGGGTAGACTGACTCCACCTTCAACACAGTGGTCCCAGGTCGGCTCTGTAAGCAGACACGTCATTAATAACCGGGACACTAATACACCACACTCGCAGGCTCAGATACAAACGCCCGACATATCCACTCCATAGATGGCGCTGTCGTCGGAGCACCACCTCACCAGAGGTCAGGAGCGGCGGTGTTGAGCGCTGAACCAGACTGGAAACTGGTCCTCGAGGCCAGTACCACGCTGTCCTCACTAGGTGTCGTCGTTCGTTTGGCGGGGGTTTCGGGAGCTGACCCACAGATGGCGTGTTTGTCACTGCTCCAGGCACGGACGCTGGATCCGGGTTCGTAACACCTCCCCACCAAAAAGAATTTGGTTTGGGGTTCTATAAAAAACACAAACCAAATTAGCAGGGCGACACAACTCCAAATGGACTTACTTATACTATGAACTGGAGTGATGAGACTGTCTTGTCCACAGAACTTTTCTACTAGCCATTTCCGGCACAACGGGAACTTGCAGATAGAAGGCAATGATCTGCCTGACGTAATCTTCCACGTCTCCACTGCGATGTCAAGCAGGGGCATCATCACACACCTCTCTAGTGAGGATCCGTGTAGACTCGATCTGGGGTGACTCGACACTTCCCTATGTCGTGGCACTGATGATGGCTGAACACAGACGGCATTTCTGGTACCGATCCGGTAGTCCTTCAGGGAGATGGGAACCTGGAATACAGAGGTCTGATGATTCAGAGTGATAGCGACAGTGGGCAAGGCAGTACTTACTACATACTCTTCTACTAGGCCCACACCTAGTTCCAACAGGGCTGCTTGCTCACCGAAGATGGCATTCGCTCTGCCCCCGTCAGGTCGACCAACGTTCCGTATAACGCTGTGTTGAGGCTCAGCAGTCACGCGGGGGGTGTCAACCTGTCGGAAACAGTCACTCATATTATCACATATCGTACCTCCTGTATCATCTATTACCTCCCAGGTCCTTCTTCAACTGCAACACTTGCAGTACAACTCTCCAATCCCTGGGACCTCTTCACGATGTTCATGGGAGCCATCATTCTTCGGGTCGTCCACCGATCCTTACTGAGAACACTGGGAACACATATGAGCATCAAACAAAATATCGCTAAGAAACATGGGGCCAATTGAGGGATAAGCTTCCTGACTTGTCATGTCCATAGCCGGCAACATCCACAAGCCTGGCTTGGACCGAAGAGGGCACTAGACCTTTTGAACACACCTCACATACCTCTGACGTCCTGGGGAATCTCTGCTGGTCCACTACACGCTGTAACTTGCCATACCGCAAGCACACATCCGCCTTCGCTCCAGACTCGTTGGTATCCGTGGGTGCCCGCACACAAGGCCTCTCTTCTTGCTCAGGTACCTCTGCCTTCTTAACTTCATGTTCCTCGTCGAGAGAATCAGGAGACACTGCTAGAATATCGTCGATCTGCGGGTGAGAGGACAAATTAAATATGTTTACATCCGGGTCTGTCTTTACCTGGACATTACCATTGCCTGTAGACACCTCAGACTTTGCTGTTCCGGTAGACTCGTCCGCAACCTTGGGAAGATTGATGCTCCAATCTGTCACCAAGTCGTTGGCTAGTACCACGTCAATCCCAGCCACAGGGAGGGTATCGACTACTGCCAACGCACAATGTGCCGCTGAAATAAGGCGAGTCGAGATGTACTGGCACTAGGAGGCGATATACCGTGTTCTCGGAAACCCAACCAGGATAACCTCTGGCCTCCCATCCACACTTACTCCCTCGGGTAACGAGCTCTTCACGATCAGGGACTGGGCTGCTCCACTATCTCTGAGCACTACAATTGATCTACCAGTATGATCACTCGTTACATACCCGGTTGAAGTGTGAGGGGCCAACAAACTTGGTCCTTCCCGCGTCGTCGTAGACTGGTTTCCTACTGGTGATGTAACACAGCTCACAACATCACCTCCCTTCGTGCGCTGCCACCTCTTCTCCTCGGCACCTAGCAGCTATGTGCCCTTTCTGCCCACAAGTCCAGCACACCATATTCCTCCTTGGACTACGGTGTTTCGGACTACTAGGACTTGTTCTTCGGGGGCTACTTGGGGGAGTCTTCTTAGCGCTTCGTGGGACGGGTCTTTCTTCTTCTTCGTCGTGAGGTCTGTCAAACCGGCGCTGGTAATTCCTCGGGACGTACTTAGCAGACGGCCTATGAGTCAGGATATACTCTTCAGCCATGGTGGCTGCTGCACTCAAGGTCTCTACCTGCTGTTCCTCTAAGTACGTCTTGAGGTCTCCAGACAAACAATCCTTGAAGTCCTCGAGCAGAATCAGCTGTTCGAGGTCTTCCCTGGTCTCCACCTTCCGAGAGGCACACCATTCTTGGAAAAGTCGCTCCTTGATCGTGGCGAATTCGGTGAAAGTGTGCTCTGAGGTCTTCTTCAGGTTTGAACTTTTGCCTATAAGCCTCAGGTACCAATTGGTACGCCATGAGCACAACTTTCTTCACCTTGTCATAATCGCTGGAGTCGTCAAGGGATAACGTAGAGTAGGCGATTTGGGCCTTCCCAGTCAAGACTGACTGTATCATGATGGCCCAATTCTCCCTTGGCCACTCCAAAGAGGCAGCGACTTTCTCGAAGGCTGCAAAGAATTTTGACACTTCCTTCTCATGGAATTTGGGGACCATTTTGATGTTGCGTACCGGATCGAAGCTACTGGTGTCCGTTGTTTGCCTCCGACCACCGCCTAATCGCAAAACTTCTAGTTCATGTTGTCTCTCTCTTTCCTCTTTGTCTCGTTCTCGTTCTTCTCTCTCTCGTCTCTCTTCTCTTTCTCGTTCTTCTCTCTCTCGTTCTTCTCTTTCTCGTTTCTCTTCTCTTTTCTTCTCGTTTCTCTTCTCTTTCTCGTTTCTCTTCTCTTTCTCGTTCTTCTCTTCTTTCTTCTCTCTTCTCTCTCTTCTCTCTCTCGTTTCTCTTCTCTTTCTAATTCTAAACGCCTCATCGCCAATTCTTTTTCTTTCATCTCCATTTCTTTATCTTTTAATTCCGTTCTAATTCTAACTTCTTCCACTCTATCTCACGATTGATCTCTAGGGCACGCATTTGACTGTTAGGAAGCTGATATTAAGCTCACCTGCATCACTGTCAATGTCACTGCCCTTATCTTCCTTTTCCGTGGAAGCTATTTCCTCACCTTCCCTTGTACTAGGAGTCTCGCTTCCCTGTTTCTCTTCTGCCTTCAGGTGCCGGTGAACCTTGGACAAGATCTCCACACGGGAATCACTGGCACGGATCTTGATCTCCAGGTAGGCGCTCACTAGTACAAGTTCCGGTTTGCTCAGATATTTTAATCTGGCAAGACAATCTTCTCTGTTCAGAAAAGCCTGAACCTCGTCCAGATCGTCAATGGTAGCTTTGTCTGCCATTGTCACAGGTGGAACACTTAACGAGCACTTAACACACCGAGCACTGTTCTACGTCAATATTGCACTTTATCGCACCAAACACTGCACTTGCCAATATTGCACGTAATCACTTCGGGCACCGCACTACCCAATATTGCACTGAGTCCAAGCGAACACTTCGCTCTACAATATTGCACTGAGTCCAAGCGAACACTTCGCTCTACAATATTACACTAAATCACTGAGCACCGCACTAGGCAATATTGCACTTAATCGCTTAATCACAGCGAGCACCGCACTGCACAATATCGCGCTTAGTCACTCTGAGCACCGCACAGGACGTATAACGTCACAATCGTCACACAGGGGGAATTATATACAGGGATTACGCCACTTCACCACCCCTGTCAAACATACTTAACAAGGGGACGGATCCCGCTGGGGATGCCAATTATGTTACGGCCCTCTCGGGACGCAACGGGGTTCTCTCTGATGTAGTTAGAGGAAGATATATATCCGGCCCAAGCCAGTAGAGGCTATCAAGGGATGCGATCCGTGACGCAAGTAACTTAAAGGGAGTAGGGAAAGAAAGGTAAGAACTTAATATAATATAATTCACCATCACCATTTAAATATATAAAATAAAACGTACACAAGGGGGAGGGGTATTAACACTTTACAAAGGGATCACACTGTAGTCTTCTGCTGGAGACTATGGATCCTCGAAGCTAGGTGCTGAGTCCGCGGTGCTTTCTTCGTGGCCTCAAGACGTGTCCTCTGAGAACGCCGAGTCTACCCTGGCCACAGGTCAGCCACAACACAGGTCCACTGGGGGCACCGTCGTGGAGGCCGTCAACCACACGTCCAGCAGGTCTGCTGGCAGGTACTGAGCCACCAAGGCTGGTACGGCCACTCCACGAACGATAAAAGGGGTACGCCCTAGACAGGAGTCTCGTGTGATATCACCAATCACCCTCCTGTCCTCAATACCCCAGTGGATTATCGTCTCCAACCGTCGGTCCCGGGTAAATCCTTCCACTGCCACTCCACTGGCAGGCTTAACACACCACAGTGTTCTTCCGGGGGGACGACGTCACACAGCTGCAGCAAACTTCACTGTATGGAGACTGGCTGCCTCGGGTAGACTGACTCACCTTCAACACAGTGGTCCCAGGTCGGCTCTGTAAGCAGACACGTCATCAATAACCGGGACACTAATACACCACACTCACAGGCTCAGATACAAACGCCCGACATATCCACTCCATAGATGGCGCTGTCGTCGGAGCACCACCTCACCAGAGGTCAGGAGCGGCGGTGTTGAGCGCTGAACCAGACTGGAAACTGGTCCTCGAGGCCAGTACACGCTGTCCTCACTAGGTGTCGTCGTTCGTTTGGCGGGGGTTTCGGGAGCTGACCCACAGATGGCGTGTTTGTCACTGCTCCAGGCACGGACGCTGGATCCGGGTTCGTAACACCTCAGTTTATTTAAATAAAACATTATATCCAGTTGTGTTCCAGTATATATATATGTTTGATTTAAATGTAGCATGCTGTAGTGTGCCTGTATTTAATGTTTTGTTAATGCTATTGCATGTCCATTACTGTGGGAGGGGGAGACCGTGGCGTCTCATGGGGGGGATGACCATATTTGGGATGTTCCAGTATGCGTGCAGTGTATCAAGCTAGCGTCACTGTTTCATCCCTGTAATTATTCCTGTTTATTGATTGTACTTAATTTCTTGTTTACACCTTAGCATTGTTATATACATATAAGTTTAGTTATAATTATGTTCGTAAGTATTACTCTCTGATAGCAGAGTATCTAGAGGTTTCATGTGGGTTTTAGTTAGTACCTTGTAGATGTCATGCCGTGCATGCTCGAGCAACGCCAGTCCGTGGGTGGAGCTGGCTGGCGTGGACATGTTGGGAGATAAGTCGGTGGTAATTGTTTATTGTTTAGTAACATAGCTGATTTCCTGGTTAGACCATTATGTGCATACCCATCTATCCATTTAAGTTGTAAAGAAGTGATCGGTGCTTATATAATGATATTGTTTTATTGTTTCCTGGTGCATTAATATTTCTGGCTGCCTGTACTTCCATTCATATATTTGTATGTTCTTTGTTACCTTTACTTTAAGTATATTGCTTTGTTGAATAAGCATTTGAGTTATTTACCCTAGAGACTTTAGTAGGAAAGGTCGTATTATTATATTGTTTTTTAACAACTGTAACAGAGGAACCATACCCAGAGGTCAAGGGTCGTAACAGATGCTCTTACTAGCAAAACAGCGTTGATTTAAGCTGATGGGTGCTCAGAATCTAAAGATTTCCAGATAGTAAAGCCGTGTGCGGCCAGCTAGCTATGGCGCCGGCAGCGTGTCTGTGTAGTGTACATGTTATAGCGATGAAGATAGTGTGTTGTGTAGATGGTTATAGTTACGAAGATAGTGTGTAGTGTAGATGATTACAGTGATGAGGACAGTGTGCAGAGTAGATGGTTACAATGATGAATACAGTGTGTAGTGTAGATGGTTACAATGATGAAGATATGTGTAGTGAATGGTTACAGATGAAGAGTGTGTAGTGAAGATGGTTACAGTGATAAATATAGTGTGTAGTGAAATGGTTACAGTCATGAGACTGTAGTGATGATGGTTACGTGAACGAAGACAGTGTGTAGTAAGATGGTTACAGTGATGTAGACAGTGTGTAGTGATGATGGTTACAGTATGAGACAGTGTGTAGTGAAGATGGTTACAGTGATGTAGACAGTGTAGTGAAGATGGTTACAGTGATGTAGACAGTGTGTAGTGAAGATGGTTACAGTGATGTAGACAGTGTGTAGTGAAGATGGTTACAGTGATGTAGACAGTGTGTAGTGAAGATGGTTACAGTGATGTAGACAGTGTGTAGTGAAGATGGTTACAGTGATGTAGACAGTGTGTAGTGAAGATGGTTACAGTGATGAGACAGTGTGTAGTGATGATGGTTACAGTATGAGACAGTGTGTAGTGAAGATGGTTACAGTGATGTAGACAGTGTGTAGTGAAGATGGTACACTGATGTAGACAGTGTGTAGTGAAGATGGTTACAGTAATTATGGTCAAGTGTATAATCAATGGTTACAGTGATGACTGTTATTGAGGATTACATTGTTGATGGCTGTATATTTTGAAGATAGTTTCAGTAATGCAAGTTGTGTACAGTGGTTAACTCTCATGACAGTTAATCAAATACATATTAATTTCCGCTGTTCCGACAATTGTGACAATATTGAGGGTAGTGCAAGAAACTGTTTAGGCATTTCTAATGTACAGTTTGTAGAAAAATGTCACTGTATTCTCCACAATGGCACTCGTCGCTAATGGTCCTGTTGCTGAGGTTCCCTACACCGGGTGAGACATTATCTGCTGGGAGATGTGTACCTGCAGCCGTATTCTCCGCAGTCCCTTTCTTAATGTTAAGGTTAATATTCCCGTCAACTGCTCTACTCTGGGCACTTTCTTCAATATGTATCATCATTTTCAAAATTAATGACCACCCGGTTTACTTTGCATTTCTTTGCCCGGGTTCTCGTCTACGCAAGGTAGTCGAAACCTTGTTTTCTTCGTAACGTCGTTTTGGAGAATGGATGAAAGCAACGGAGAGCATTCAACACGGCCCGTTTCTGGCAATCTGGCGAAGAATAAAAGGTGTTTGGGGCTTCCTCCTGCAGTAGCAAAGTATTATCCTCCTCACTCCTGGACTCCTCCAAGTGTAGAAGAGACAGTATATTTCATAATTACCACAACAGGATCTACCGTAGGTAGTGCTGCCCAGGGCGGCTGTAGTGTCTGTGTCACATTTCGTGTACACTGCCCTACACAACTTACTGCTACTCCCTATTAATTACAACTATTAACTGCATAAGATACAAAATCCTGTTTCACCATAACTAAAAAACTACTCCACCCCTAACTATAAATTGCATCAGGGATATGAAGGTTAGTTCATAATGAGCAACTATGTATGGAGGGAAGTGGTTTTCTCTTCTCTGCTCTATTTCTCGTGTACTAACTAAACTTTAGGAGCAAGAGCGAGACAGTTTACCAGGACCAACGATGTGTGAGGAAGGAGTATCCGGCGAGGTGTCTCTCCCTCTTTACCGCCACTGTCGTAAAATGTTTATTCCTGTGCGGTTGGGAAACCAAACTATAGATTTTATCGTGGACACCGGCTCACCTTACTCCCTAGTGACGCATCCATTTAGGAAGATCTATGGTTTGGAAGCCGTAATGGACAAGAATTTTTAGTGCAAAGATACGATGACGTTCTTAGACATAGCAAGTGGCACTTCGAAGACGACAATCTTCTCAAATTTTTTCAAAGGGATCCTTAAAGACAAACCTTATTTCCAGGAAGGCTTCTCACTTGATACTAAGATATATGTCTATAATGCTTAGCAACGAGTTGCCTTACTGGGCTTGGACTTTTTAACTGAATATAACTGTTCAATAATCTATGACATGAAAAATCCACGACTAATTATCCGGTCACAGAAAAAGCAGATGCCAGATGGAGCAGAGAATTATGTCAGGCCGTACAACAGAATATACGTCAAGTGCAAAGTCAATGGAGAGAAAATCAAAGCCTTAGTAGACACAGGTTCTTCTGTAACAATGACCACTATGAAACTTGCCAGAGCTCTAGGCCTTGAAACGGAATAAGAACAAATGAAACGTAAGAATAAAAGGATACGGGAAGAAGGTTCCCATCGCATCATAAGGGCGGCAAAAATCTAATTCAAGGACTGGAATTCACTACAAACATATTCATCGAGAACATCTTCGAAGACATCTTTATAATCGGAGATGATGTCCTCCGACTCATCAATATAACATTCTAACCCCAGAAAACTAAATTCGAAAGAAACAACAACGACATCAACTCCCCGAAAAGATTACTTCAAGAAGTTGCTCCTAACACCGGATGCACCAATATACCTAAGAATTCCAAACAGAACACAGATCCCATCAACATTGATGGTATAAAAAATGATGAAGTTAGGCCTAAAACGTCTCGGAAATAGCGAATTATAAAGGTTTTCAACAGATGTATAACCTTCCCGGCTTGGTACCTTCTTTGATAATTACTTACTTCACCAGATGGAAAAGGTCTTTCCGACCCGGTGTGGAGGCTTGATAAATACTTCACTTGAGAGAACCATTCACCGGAACCAGATGATTGAGCGACGCTCTCACTTTTTGCAGGTTGGCGTTCAATTACCGACGGTCCGAGTTCTTGACACCATACCCATCCTTGAACAGAAAAAGCCGACCAGGAGCTGGAGTAGGGCTACATGGTGACGATTCTTATTATACATAAAAGGAGTTGTAGTGACGCTACGTGTCCTCTTGTCGGTGGACAACAGGACTAGTAGTGGTGCTGCCTTTATAGGACAGTACGTAAAGGGTTTTGGTATTTTGTGTGTGTGTGTGTGTGTACCCGAGCTGAGAGGTATGAGCTACGAGGAGAGACTACGGGAATTAAACCTCACTTCGCTGGAAGACAGAAGAGTTAGAGGGGACATGATCACCACATTCAAGATTCTGAAGGGGATTGATAGGGTAGATAAAGACAGTCTATTTAACACAAGGGGAACACGCACAAGGGGACACAGGTGGAAACTGAGTGCCCAAATGAGCCACAGAGATATTAGAAAGAACTTTTTTAGTGTCAGAGTGGTTGACAAATGGAATGCATTAGGGGGTGATGTGGTGGAGGCTGACTCCATACACAGTTTCAAGTGTAGATATGACAGAGCCCGATAGGCTCAGGAATCTGTACACCTGTTGATTGACGGTTGAGAGGCGGGACCAAAGAGCCAGAGCTCAACCCCCGCAAACACAACTAGGTGAGTACAACTAGGTGAGTACACACACACACACACACACACACACACACAACACACACATACACACACACACACTAGGGGCCTCGTAGCCTGGTGCGCGCAGGACTCGTAATTCTGTGGCGCGGGTTCGATTCCCGCACGAGGCAGAAACAAATGGGCAAAGTTTCTTTCACCCTAAGTGCCCCTGTTACCTAGCAGTAAATAGGTACCTGGGAGTTAGTCAGCTGTCACGGGCTGCTTCCTGGGGTGTGTGTGTGTGTGGTGTGGGAAAAAAAAAAAAAAAAAAAAAGTAGTTAGTAAACAGTGTATTGACAGTTGAGAGGCGGGCCGAAAGAGCAAAGCTCAACCCCCGCAAAAACACAACTAGTAAACACAACTAGTAAACACACGCACACACACACACACACACACACACACACACACACACACAACACACACACACACACACACACACACACACACAGTTGTGTTCCACCAGTTGATTGACAGTTGAGAGGCGGGACCAAAGAGCCAAAGCTCAACCCCCGCAAGCACAATTAGGTGAGTACAACTAGGTGAGTACACAAACACTCACTAGAACTATTCTTGCTCTCTCTCTCTCTCTTGCTCTCTCTCTTGACAAGGGGCAAAATGGCAGGTAGACGCAACAGGGACACAGGGAACAGCCAGAGGGACCAAACGAAGGACATGTTAACCCAAGTTCTGGAGGAATTCAGGAAGGAGATGCAGGAAATGAGGATTACAATTAACAACCTGCAAAGTGAGCTGACATCAGCAGGGGAGGAGAACAAATCCCTCACAGAGAAAAATAAAGAGACCGAGCATCAGATTATCATCCAAAGGGAAGGTGGGAATGTTACATTGGAAGGAAATACCTCTGTACCTGAAACATTTACGGACATACTGAAAAAGAGGTCAGAAGCTATGGACACAGTGAGGGAGATAGCCATGCAAGCAGCCACCTCACAGGAAGCAGCAAGGTGCACCACTCAGCTGCTGGAGAGAAAAAGATCAGTGGTAGTTGTAGGCATCAAAGAACAGGAAGGATCCAACAGGCAAGAATGGAATAGCAAGGATAGAGAGGCAGTACAGGGGCTACTGAAGGGGTTACAGATGGAAGGGGCTGAACAAAACATTGAGAAGGTTTTCAGGTTGGGCTGGTACAACAAGGACAGAAATCGACTTGTAAAGGTGGTGTTTACAAACGAAACCACGAAGGAGGATATTCTCGAAAAAAAGAGTCGACTGCAGCATGTGGAGGGATACAAAAAAGTATTCCTGCAGAGGGACAGGACGAAGGAGGAGAGAGCCAGGGCAGCAGAGGCAAGGAGGAAGCGCAGGAAGAGAGGAGCAAACCAGGAAATCACAGCCCCCAACACAACAGTCCTTGAGACAAGAGGCGAACCCAAAACCAGCATCCCAACAACACCAGAGGGGAGGGCAACACCACCACCCCCCTCTGCATAGAAACCCTCCCTTCCCCTCACCCTACCTGCCCCCACCCAACCCTCCCTCCCCCCCACCCCATTCTGACCCTGTCACCCCTTCCCCATTCCCATCATGTCCCCCCTTCCACCTTTCCCCGCTCCCTCTTCATTCCATACCCACCCTATCCCTCCTCCCCCCTCACCCCACATCCTCCATGTCCCCCAAATCTCCTTAACCCACACCCTACCTGTTCCCCCTTCCCTGAAACCCCCACAACCCACTCCAAACTCCTCTGAGACCCTGCAAACCACCTCACAGATCTTCTCACCCACGGAACAGCTTCCCACACCAGCAGAATGCTCGCCAAGAAAGGGACAAGAAAATGAACAGAAGAAAGTGAGATTCAAGGCAATGTACACTAACATAGATGGGATTACAAATAAAACAAGTGAACTCGGAGAATGGGCACTAGAAGAAAACCCAGACATAATAGCACTCACAGAAACAAAGCTAACGAAAACCATAACAAACGCAGTGTTTCCACAGGGCTACTATGAACTGAGGAAAGAGAGAGAAGGAAGAGGAGGAGGTGGTGTAGCTTTGCTACTCAGAGAAGGTTGGAGTTTCGAAGAGATGGTAATTCAGAACTCTGAAGATTTTAGTGACTACATATCAGACACCATAGCAACTGGAAGACAGAAAATTATAGTAGTAGTCATATATAACCCCCCACCGAATGACAGAAGACCCAGACAGGAATATGATAGAAACAACTTGGCCACCATCAATATAATAGAGAGAGCAGCTTCTGTGGCTAGCAGGAACGGATCCAGGCTGTTAATCATGGGAGACTTCAACCATAGGAAGAGAGATTGGGGAAACAGAGACCCACATGGAGGCCCAGACACATGGAGAGCTAAGCTGCAGGATGTGGCAACAAGAAACTTTCTAAGTCATCACGTCAAGGGACCGACAAGAATGAGAGGAGGGGATGAACCAGCCTTGCTTGATCTGCTATTTACCCTAAATGAGTCGGATATAAGGGAAGTTAAGTTGGAAGCCCCCTTGGGAATTAGTGATCATAGCGTATTAAGCTTTGAGTACCTGGTTGAACTAGAAATTATCACCCCAAAAAAGAACTGGGAAACAAAGGGCTGGCATACCGAAAGGGAAACTATGAGGAGATGAATAAATTCCTATGGGATATAAATTGGGACACAGAGCTCGGAACCAAGTTCGTACAAGACATGATGGACTATGTCACCCAAAAATGTCAGGAGGCTGTAAGCAGGTTTGGCCCAGTCCGGTAGGAAAAAACAGAGAAACAAAGGAAGAATCCGTGGTTTAATAGTTAATGTATGAAAGCAAAGGAGCTGAACAAAAGGGCATGGAGGAACTTCCGTAATAACAGATCACCAGAAAGTAGAGAGAGATACCAGAGAACCAGGAACGAGTATGTTAGTGTGAGAAGAGCAGCTGAGAAAAGGTATGAAAATGATATAGCTAATAAAGCCAAGACCGAACCAAAGCTACTACACAGTCACATCAGGAGGAAGACAACAGTGAAGGAACAAGTGATGAAATTTAGGGTGGGCGAGGACAGGTACACAGAGAATGACAAAGAAGTGTGTAAAGAACTCAACAAAAGGTTCCAGGAGGTCTTTACAATAGAACAGGGAGAAGTCACGGCGCTAGGAGAGGTGGCAGCAAACCAGGTGACCTTGGATAGGTTCGAAATTACAAGAGATGAGGTCAAGAAGCACCTATTGGAGCTAGATGTGAGAAAAGCCGTTGGGCCGGATGGAATCTCACCATGGGTATTGAAAGAGTGTGCAGGAGCACTTTGCTTGCCACTCTTCATAGTGTATGGTAGGTCACTGGAAACGGGAGACCTACCAGAAATATGGAAGACTGCTGATGTAGTACCAATATTTAAAAAGGGTGACAGACAAGAGGCACTGAACTACAGGCCAGTGTCCTTAACTTGTATACCATGCAAGGTGATGGAGAAGATTGTGAGAAAAAACCTAATAACACATCTGGAGAGAAGAGACTTCGTGACAACCCATCAACATGGGTTCAGGGAGGGTAAACCTTGCCTTACAGGCTTGATAGAATTCTACAATCAGGTGACAAAGATTAAGCAAAAAAGAGATGGACGGGCGGACTGCATTTTTTGGACTGTCGGAAAGCCTTTGACACAGTACCCCATAAAAGGTTGATGCATAAGCTGGAGAAACAGGCAGGAGTAACTGGTAGGACGCTCCAGTGGATAAGGGAGTAGGTAAGCAATAGGAAGCAGAGAGTTACAGTGAGGGGTGAGAACTCAGAATTGCGTGAAGTCGCCAGTGGAGTCCCACAGGGCTCTGTGCTTGGACCTATCCTGTTTCTGATATACGTAAATGATCTCCCAGAGGGTATAGACTCATTCCTCTCAATGTTTGCTGACGACGCCAAAATTATGAGAAGGATTAAGATAAAGAAGGACAGTTTGAGGCTTCAAGAAGACCTGGACAAGCTGCAGGAATGGTCGAACAAATGGCTGTTAGAGTTTAACCCAAGCAAATGTAATGTAATGAAGATAGGGGTAGGAAGCAGGAGACCAGATACAAGGTATCATTTGGGAGATGAGATACTTCAAGAGTCAGAGAGAGAGAGAAAGACCAGGGGATTGATATCACGCCAGACCTGTCCCCTGAAGCTCATATCAAGAGGATAACATCAGCAGCATATGCCAGGTTGGCTAACATAAGAACGGCCTTTAGAAACTTGTGTAAGAAATCTTTCAGAACATTATATACCACATATGTCAGACCAATCCTGGAGTATGCGGCTCCAGTATGGAGTCCATATCTAGTCAAGCATAAGACTAAACTGGAAAAGGTTCAAAGGTTTGCCACTAGACTAGTACCCGAGTTGAGTGGTATGAGCTACGAGGAGAGACTACGGGAATTGAACCTCACTTCGTTGGAAGACAGAAGAGTTAGGGGGGACATGATCACCACATTCAAGATTCTCAAGGGAATAGACAGGGTTGATAAAGACAGGCTATTTAACACAAGGGGCACACGCACTAGGGGACACAGGTAGAAACTGAGTTCCCAAATGAGCCACAGAGATATTAGAAAGAACTTTTTTAGTGTCAGAGTGGTTGACAAATGGAATGCATTAGGAAGTAATGTGGTGGAGGCTGACTCCATACACAGCTTCAAGTGTAGATATGATAGAGGCCAATAGGCTCAGGAATCTGTACACCTGTTGATTGACAGTTGAGAGGCGGGACTAAAGAGACAAAGCTCATCCCCAGCAAGCACAAATAGGTGAGTACCAACCAAACTACTCAACATAACACCAAGAACACTACACACCACAAACACTACCAATACTACGCAGCACTATCGCCGCCTACACATCTCAAACACTACCTATACTACACAAACAAAAGCAGCATCTACACTACACAACGCAAAAACCAACCACATTTCACAACACAAACATCAACCTCACTACACAAAACAAGCACAAACTAAACTACATTACAGAAACACCAACCACACTACATAACATAGCAGTAGCAGTAGCAGTAGGCATCCATCAGTCTCAGGAGACTATGGAGTTGCGCACTGGCGTCGGCCTGGTCTGGAGTGGCCTCACATAACATAAATACCAACCAAATAACATAACACAAATAACAACCACACAACACAACACTATCGCCACTTACACAACACTAACAGCAAATACAATTTATAACAGAAACACCATCCACACTACACAACCCAGACACCAGCTACTGTCCATAACATAAATACCAACTACACGGCACGTACACATGCATTAGGAAGTGATGTGGTGGAGGCTGACTCCATACACAGTTTCAAGTGTAGATATGATAGAGCCCAATAGGCACAGGAACCTGTACACCAGTTGATTGACAGTTGAGAGGCGGGACCAAAGAGCCAGAGCTCAACCCCCGCAAGCACAAATATTTGAGTACAAATAGGTGAGTACAACACAAACACCATCCACACAACACAACACAAACACCAACTACACTACACAACATAAACACCAACTACACTACACAACACAAATACCAACCACACCTCACAACGCAAACACCAACTAGACTATGTAACACAAACTCCAACCACATTACAAAACACAAACACCAACTATACTACACCACACACACCAATTACAGTACATAACACTATTAACAAATGTACTAAACACTATCATCACCAATACTACACAATATATCACCAACTACACTGTAGAGCACTATCTCTAACTACACCACTATCACCAACAAGAAAACACTTTCAAGAAATAAAATACTCACTATTTCAACTGCACTGTAGAACACTGCAACTAACTTCACAACACTATCAATACCTACTCTGTAAGTAATTATGAAAAGAAGGCTCCAAACCGGGAAGACTATATAGCACAACTACACTGTAATTATAATACAAAACACTATTAACAACTACACTATGAAACATTGTTACAAACTACACTGTATAACACTACTAAATCGTCGCAACGCAAACACAATCACAAACTAAAGTTCACCACACAGTCACTAATAAGACTGTACCGTAGTAGGCATCCATCACTAAAAACACAGTACAACACTATCACTAATTTCACTATCTCTAGCTAGCTATCACTGACCACAGCACATTATAAAACAAATGCACTAAAAAATCTCCCCATGAAATACTACACAACCCACCACCAACTACACTATAGAACACTGTAACTATCTGAGTGGTATGGGTCTCCCAACTTTCTGATATATGATTTGGTCATCATATCTTCATCCACGTTATTGTGACTCATCGTCTGCACTGAAACTAACCAAACAAGATAGCACTAACACCTACACTGTAGAACATTAATTAACTACCCTACAAAACAATATCACCAACTACACTCCAGAACAATAATACTAACTACACTGTTTAACACTATAATTATCCTCACAACACAATCACTAACTACACTTCAAAACACTTTCACCATCTAAACTATACAATACTCTCACTAAAGACAATATAGAACATTACGATCAATAAACAACAAAGTTGCTAACTATACTTTACAACACTATCAGCATCTACACTACACAACCATATAATTAACCATACCACACACAACTGTTACCATCTACACTACATACTAATATCAATAACGTCACTACACAACACTATCACCAATTTCACTATTCGACACTGTAACCAACTTAAAGTCACAATACTATCATCAACAACACTAATAATATCAACACCATACAACACTATCGCGAACTATAATATGCACACTATATAATATATGCGCATTATATAATAATACTCACCATAGCCCGTGCTGCTTGGGACTTTTTGTTCCAGGTAGCGAATCTTTAACAACAACAACATGCAACATATTTGTCTGCTACACTACACAACACTATCACCAACTGCAATGAACAACTCACTATGTACACAGCGCAGCACAATCATCAACTACACTTCATATCGTTATCATAAACTACAATACACAACACTATCAACACCTACACTGTCCTATACTATCAACACCTACACTGTCCAACACTATCAACACCTACACTGTCCAACACTATCAACATCTACACTGTCCAACACTATCAACATCTACACTGTCCAACACTATCAACACCTACACTGTCCTATACTATCAACACCTACACTGTCCAACACTATCAACACCTACACTGTCCTATACTATCAACACCTACACTGTCCAACACTATCAACATCTACACTGTCCAACACTATCAACACCTACACTGTCCTATACTATCAACACCTACACTGTCCAACACTATCAACACTACACTGTCCTATACTATCAACACCTACACTGTCCAACACTATCAACACCTACACTGTCCAACACTATCAACACCTACACTGTCCTATACTATCAACATCAAGTCTGTCCACACTGCCTAACACTATCAACACCTACACTGTACAACACTATCAACACCTACACTGTCCAACACTATCAACATCTACACTGTCCAACACTATCAACACCTACACTGTCCTATACTATCAACACCTACAATGTCCAACACTATCAACATCTACACTGTCCAACACTATCAACACCTACACTGTCCTATACTATCAACACCTACAATGTCCAACACTATCAACATCTACACTGTCCAACACTATCAACACCTACACTGTCCTATACTATCAACACCTACACTGTCCAACACTATCAACACCTACACTGTCCAACACTATCTGCCAACACTGTCCAACACTATCAACACCTACACTGTCCAACACTATCATAAGCTTATATTAACTACACAACACAAAACCACCAACACCTACACTGTCCAACACTATCATAAGCTTATATTAACTACACAACACAAAACCACCAACAACTACACTGTAACACTATCATAAACTACTCTGCACAACATTACCTCCCTAGCTACACTACACAACAAACTTAAATGTATACAACACTCACGCTCTTCACTGAACAACAATGATAATTTATGAATAAAATATAGAATTTCAGAATATCAACTTAATATAATAATACTCCCTAACTATATTAATCCCTATCTGTGATATAAATTGTACTCCAATTGTCACTGAGTAGACTATATAGTAACATTCAAGATGGAAGTCCTATACATCGGGACGTACCATCCCTTCCTGAAGACTATCAGAATCTTGTATGAACAAGACGTCCGCGAGGTTCTTCAAAAAACCCACCGACCATTAGGACAGTGTCGATTAGTAATAGACAAGGAGCTGAGGCGGGAGAGTGCCCTTGCCTGCGGAGAGGGAATGTTTCTGGCAATATACCTGCCAACGGCGATTCATACCGTGGCCGTATTCCGGTGTGGAGACGGCCGCTACCTCTACTATGACTCTACTCCCCGTGGTGTCCACTACCTGTTTAGGGACTATGCCAAGAGACACGGAATTACCAGAGACCAATTGACGGTGGTGAAGGCCGTATTCCAGCGTCCACTTTATAATACCTGCGCCTACCACGTCCTCTCCTTCCTGGACCATGTTACCCGTTCTTCAATCAATGACTCATGGCTCCTCGCTAAGGAATATAAGGATAACATGGGGTCTTTTAGTGACTGGATAGTTGTGAGGCGTTTGATGGATATTATACAAGAGGCAAAGATTCAGATTGATCTCCGCATGGATCGCTACGGCAATGATAATATTGTGCCTGAGTACATCCCAGTTCGAACCCCACCACCCCCTCTTCCACCTTGCTATCGTGTCTACCCCACACACCTCCGTCCGTGCCCATACCTCCCTCCTACCTTTCAAACACCTCCCCCTTTCTTCCCCACACCTCCCCCAAACTTCCACACACCTCCCCCAAACTTCCACACACCTCCCCAAACTTCCACACACCTCCCACACCCTATTACACACCTCCCCCAACCTTCTACACACTACCCTCCCTCCCTTCCCCACAAATTAGTCAGTGAGGAGCAGCAGCAGTTACGCTACAGTCCGCCCCTCTCACATAACTTATTCTACATTTCCTATGTCTAATATAAAATAAAATTATTGTCAAAATGATTGTGTACTGTGATGTTAAAAAAATAAATAAATGATGTGTGTGTGTGTGTGTGTACTCACCTAATTGTGCTTGCT
>NC_091217.1:31565667-31573167 GCF_040958095.1 Procambarus clarkii | reverse complement strand
ACAAGTGAACTAAGGGAAAGAGCACAAGAAGTTAACCCAGATGTAATCGGACTCACTG
Source organism: Procambarus clarkii (assembly GCF_040958095.1). NCBI lineage: Eukaryota > Metazoa > Arthropoda > Malacostraca > Decapoda > Cambaridae > Procambarus > Procambarus clarkii. Next base: position 31,573,109 of record NC_091217.1, on the reverse strand, counting down.
AAACAAAACTCTCTGGAATCATAACGAATGCCGTGTTTCCCCAGGAGTATACAGTAATAAGGAAAGAGAGGGAAGGTAGGGAGGAGGCGGAGTGGCCCTACTCATGAGAAGGAATGGAGTTTTAAGGAGATGGCCATCCCGGGCTGTGAGGAGTTCAGAGACTACATAGCAGGCACCATAACAATGGGAGGACCAAGAATAGTAGTAGCAGTAATATACAACCCTCCACCAAATGACAGGAGACCCAGTCAAGAGTATGAAAACAACAACAAGGCAGTTAACACTATAATTGAGAGGGCAGCCTCTGCTGCCTGTAGAAATAGATCCCACCTGCTCATCATGGGCGACTTCAATCACGGAAAGATTGACTGGGAGAACAAGGAACCGCATGGAGGCGAGGATACGTGGAGAGCCAAACTATTGGAGGTGGTGACAAGCAACTTTTTAACCAGCATGTCGGAGAACCCACAAGGATGAGAGGCAATGACGAACCAGCGAGACTCGACCTAGTCTTCACTCTGAACGACTCCGACATAAGAGAAATCGGTTTTGAGGACCCAGTAGGAATGAGCGACCACAGTGTACTGGTGTTTGAGTACTTGATTGAAGAAGGGTTATTGAACTCGAGGAGGGATACCGAAACCAAAAGGTTAGCATACCGAAAGGGAAACTATGAGGGGATAAGAAAATTCCTAACAGATATAGCATGGGAAACAGAGCTCAGGGGAAAGACGGCCCAAGATATGATGGATTACATCACGCAGAAGTGCAAGGACGCAGCAAACAAGTTTGTCCCAGTCCAAAAGGAAAACAGAGAAATGAAGATGAGAAACCCATGGTTTAATCAAGATGTAGGCTAGCTAAGCAGCAAAGTAAAAGGGCATGGAGAAACTATAGGAATAACAGGACACTGGAGAGCAGAGAAAGATACCAGAATGCCAGGAATGAATATGTCAGGATGAGAAGAGAGGCAGAAAGACAATACGAAAATGACATCGCAAGCAAGGCAAAGACTCAGCCTAAATTGTTGCATAGCCACATTAGGAGAAAAACAACAGTAAAGGAACAGGTTATGAGATTAAGGATAGGGGCGAAGGATTCACTACAAATGACAAGGAAGTGTGTGAGGAATTGAATAAGAAATTCCAGGAGGTCTTCACCTTAGAGCAAGGAGAAATTCCAGAGGTAAGTGAGGGAATAGCTAACCAGGAACCACTGGAAGAGTTTGAGATTACCAGTGGGGAGTAAGGAAGTGTTACTAGAGTTGGACGTGACGAAGGCTATAGGCCCAGATGGAATCTCCCCTTGGGTTCTAAAGGAAGGAGCAAGAGAACTGCCTACCACTCTCCATAGTGTATAACAAATCACTGGCAACAGGGGAACTGCCAGATATTTGAAAGCAGCTAACGTAGTCCCGATATACAAGAAAGGGGATAGACAGGAGGCACTGAACTACAGGCCAGTGTCCCTAACCTGCATACCATGCAAGCTGATGGAGAAGATTGTGCGAAAAAAATAGTGGAGCATCTGGAGCGAAGGAACTTTGTAACACAGCATCAACATGGGTTCAGGGATGGCAGGTCCTGCCTCACAGGGTTACTTGAATTCTACGACCAGGCAACAAAAATAAGGCAAGAAAGAGAAGGGTGGGCAGACTGCATATTTTTGGATTGTCAGAAAGCCTTTGATACAGTGCCACACAAGAGGCTAGTGCGAAAGTTGGAGATGCAGGCTGGAGTGAGAGGGAAGGTACTCCGGTGGATAGAGGAATACCTAAGCAACAGGAGACAACGAGTCTGTGTGAGGGTGAGGTCTCAGATTGGCGAGACGTCACAAGTGGAGTCCCGCAGGGGTCAGTCCTTGGACCTATACTGTTTCTGGTATATGTAAATGATCTCCCAGAGGGTATAGATTCGTTCCTCTCAATGTTTGCCGACGATGCAAAAATTATGAGGAGGATTGAAACAGAGGATGATAGTAGGAGGCTACAAGATGACCTGGATAGACTGAGTGAATGGTCCAACAAATGGCTGTTGAAGTTCAACCCGAGTAAATGCAAAGTAATGAAACTAGGCAGTGGAAACAGGAGGCCAGGCACAGGATACAGAATAGGAGATGAAGTACTTAATGAAACAGAGAGAGAGAAAGATCTAGGAGTTGATATCACACCAAACCTGTCTCCTGAAGCCCACATAAAGAGAATAACGTCTGCGGCATATGCGAGGCTGGCTAACATCAGAACGGCGTTCAGGAACCTGTGTAAGGAATCATTCAGAATCTTGTACACCACATATGTAAGACAATCCTGGAGTATGCGCCCCAGCATGGAGCCCGTACCTTGTCAAGCACAAGACGAAGCTGGAAAAAGTCCAAAGGTATGCTACTAGACTATCCCAGAACTAAGAGGCATGAGTTATGAGGAAAGGCTGCGGGAAATGCACCTTACGACACTGGATGACAGAAGAGTAAGGGGGGACATGATCACAACCTACAAAATCCTCAGGGGAATCGACCGGGTAAACAAGGATGAACTATTCAACACTGGTGGGACGCGAACAAGGGGACACAGGTGGAAGCTGAATACCCAAATGAGCCAGAGACGTTAGAAAGAACTTTTTCAGTGTCAGAGTAGTTAGTAAATGGAATGCATTAGGAAGTGATGTGGTGGAGGCTGACTCCATACACAGTTTCAAATGTAGATATGATAGAGCCCAATAGGCTCAGGAATCTGTACACCATTTGATTGACGGTTGAGAGGCGGGACCAAAGAGCCAGAGCTCAACCCCCGCAAGCACAATTAGGTGAGTACAATTAGGTGAGTACACGTGTGTGTGTGTACTCACTTACTTGTGTCTGCGGGATCGAGCATTGACTCTTGGATCCCGCCTTTCGACGGTTGTTTACAGCAATGACTCCTGTCCCATTTCCCTATCATACCTGGTTTTAAAATTATGAATAGTATTTGCTTCCACAACCTGTTCCTGAAGTGCATTCCATTTTCTAACTACTCTCACGCTAAACGAAAACTTCCTAAAAATCTGTGTGTGTGTGTGTGTGTGTGTGTGTGTGTGTGTGTGTGTGTGTGTGTGTGTGTGTGTGTGTGTGTGTGTGTGTGTGTGTGTGTGTGTGTGTGTGTGTGTGTGTGTGAGTGCGTGTGTGTAGTCACCTATTTGTACTCACCTAGTTGTGCTTGCGGGGGTTGAGTTGTGGCTCTTTGGTCCCGCCTCTCAACCGTCAATCAACCGGTGTACAGGTTCCTGAGCCTATTGGTATATCTCCACTTGAAACTGTGTATGGAGTCAGCCTCCACCACATTACTTCCTAATGCATTCCATTTGTCAACCACTCTGACACTAAAAAAGTTCTTTCTAATATCTCTGTGGCTTATTTGGGCACTCAGTTTCTACCTGTGTCCCACAGTGCGTGTGCCCCTTGTGTTAAATAGCCTGTCTTTATCAACCCTGTCGATTCCCTTGAGAATCTTGAATGTGGTGATCATGTCCCCCTAACTCTTCTGTCTTCCAACGAAGTGAGGTTTAATTCCCGTAGTCTTTCCTCATAGCTCATACCTCTCAGCTCGGGTACTAGTCTGGTGGCAAACCTTTGAACCTTTTCCAGTTTAGTCTTATGCTTGACTAGATATTGACTCCATTCTGGAGCCGCATACTCCAGGATTGGTCTGACATATGTGGTATATAATGTTCTGAAAGATTCCTTACACAAGTTTCTAAAGGCCGTTCTTATGTTAGCCAACCTGGCATATGCTGCTGATGTTATCCTCTTGATATGAGCTTCAGGGGACAGGTCTGGCTTGATATCAACCCCCGGGTCTTTCTCTCTCTCTGATTCCTTAAGTAGCTCATCTCCCATATGATACCTTGTATCTGGTCTCCTGCTTCCTACCCCTATCTTCATTACATTACATTTGCTTGGGTTAAACTCTAACAGCCATTTGTTCGACCATTTCTGCAGCTTCTCCAGGTCTTCTTGAAGCCTCAAGCTGTCCTCCTCTGTCTTAATCCTTCTCATAATTTTGGCGTCGTCAGCAAACATTGAGAGGAATGAGTCTATACCCTCTGGGAGATCATTTACGTATATCAGAAACAGGATAGGTCCAAGCACAGAGACTTGTGGGACTCCACTGGTGACTTCACGCCATTCTGAGGTTTCACCCCTCACTGTAACTCTCTGCTTCCTATTGCTTAGGTACTCCCTTCCCGCCAAACACACAGCGAAACTACGACGTTGGTACAACGTTCGAACAAGTTTTAACACCTCCTAACCAGTTATAACAACCAATATAGCAAGTTGTAACAACGTTCTAATACGTCATAAACACGTTAAGCCAAGATGTAACAACTTTATTACAAGTTGTAACAAGCGGAAAATAGAGACAGTTTCGGTTTGTGTTTCCAGGGTTATCCACTGGAGCGCCCTACCAGTTACTCCTGCCTGTTTCTCCAGCTTATGCATCAACCTTTTATGGGGTACTGTGTCAAAAGCTTTCCGACAGTCCAAAAAATGCAGTCCGCCCATCCTTCTCTTTCTTGCTTAATCTTTGCCACCTGATCATAGAATTCTATCAAGCCTGTAAGGCAAGATTTACCCTCCCTGAACCCATGTTGATGGGTTGTCACGATGTCTCTTCTCTCCAGATGTGTTACTAGGTTTTTTCTCACAATCTTCTCCATCACCTTGCATGGTATACAAGTTAAGGACACTGGCCTGTAGTTCAGTGCCTCTTGTCTGTCAGCCTTTTTGTATATTGGTACTACATTAGCAGTCTTCCATATTTCTGGTAGGTCTCCCGTTTCCAGTGACCTACTATACACTATGGAGACTGGCAAGCAAAGTGCTCCTGCACACTCTTTCAATACCCATGGTGAGATTCCGTCCGCCCCAACAGGTTTTCTCACATCCAGCTCCAATAGGTGCTTCTTGACCTCATCTCTCGTAATTTCAAACCTTTCCAAGGTCACCTGGTTTGCTGCCACCTCTTCTAGCGCCGTGACTTCTCCCTGTTCTATTGTAAGGACCTCCTGGAACCTTTTGTTGAGTTCTTCACAAACCTCTTTGTCATTCTCTGTGTACCTGTCCTCGCCCACCCTAAGTTTCATCACCTGTTCCTTCACTGTTGTCTTCCTCCTGATATGACTGTGTAGTAGCATTGGTTCGGTCTTGGCTTTATTAGCTATATCATTTTCATACCTTTTCTCAGCTGCTCTTCTCACACTAACATACTCGTTCCTGGTTCTCTGGTATCTCTCTCTACTTTCTGGTGTTCTGTTATTACGGAGGTTCCTCCATGCCCTTTTGTTCAGCTCCTTTGCTTTCATACATTCCCTATTAAACCACGGATTCTTCCTTTGCTTCTCTGTGTTTTCCTGTTGGGCTGGGACAAACCTGCTTACAGCCTCCTGACATTTTTGGGTGACATAGTCCATCATGTCTTGTACGGACTTGGTTCCGAGTTCTGTGTCCCAATGTATATGCCATAGGAATTTATTCATCTCCTAATAGTTTCCCTTTCGGTACGCCAGCCCTTTGTTTCCCAGTTCTTTTTTGGGGGTGATAATTCCTAGCTCAACCAGGTACTCAAAGCTCAATACACTATGATCACTTATTCCCAAGGGGGCTGTGTGTGTGTGTACTCACCTAATTGTACTCACCTAATTGTGCTTGCGGGGGTTGAGCTCTGGCTCTTTGGTCCCGCCTCTCAACCGTCAATCAACAGGTGTACAGATTCCTGAGCCTATCGGGCTCTGTCATATCTACACTTGAAACTGTGTATGGAGTCAGCCTCCACCACATCACCCCCTAATGCATTCCATTTGTCAACCACTCTGACACTAAAAAAGTTCTTTCTAATATCTCTGTGGCTCATTTGGGCACTCAGTTTCCACCTGTGTCCCCTTGTGCGTGTTCCCCTTGTGTTAAATAGACTGTCTTTATCTACCCTATCAATCCCCTTCAGAATCTTGAATGTGGTGATCATGTCCCCCCTAACTCTTCTGTCTTCCAGCGAAGTGAGATTTAATTCCCGTAGTCTCTCCTCGTAGCTCATACCTCTCAGCTCGGGTACTAGTCTGGTGGCAAACCTTTGAACCTTTTCCAGTTTAGTCTTATCCTTGACTAGATATGGACTCCATGCTGGGGCTGCATACTCCAGGATTGGCCTGACATATGTGGTATACAAAGTTCTGAATGATTCTTTACACAAGTTTCTGAATGCCGTTCGTATGTTGGCCAGCCTGGCATATGCCGCTGATGTTATCCGCTTGATATGTGCTGCAGGAGACAGGTCTGGCGTGATATCAACCCCCAAGTCTTTTTCCTTCTCTGACTCCTAAAGAATTTCCTCTCCCAGATGATACCTTGAATCTGGCCTCCTGCTCCCTACACCTATCTTCATTACATTACATTTGGTTGGGTTAAACTCTAACAACCATTTGTTCGACCATTCCTTTAGCTTGTCTAGGTCTTCTTGAAGCCTCAAACAGTCTTCTTCTGTTTTAATCCTTCACATAATTTTAGCATCGTCCGCAAACATTGAGAGAAATGAATCGATACCCTCTGGGAGATCATTTACATATATCAGAAACAAGATAGGACTGAGTACAGAGCCCTGTGGGACTCCACAGATGACTTCACGCCAATCGGAGGTCTCACCCCTCACCGTAACTCTCTGCTTCCTATTGCTTAGATACTCCCTTATCCACTGGAGCACCTTACCAGCTACACCTGCCTGTCTCTCCAGCTTATGTACCAGCCTCTTATGCGGTACTGTGTCAAAGGCTTTCCGACAATCCAAGAAAATGCAGTCCGCCCAGCCCTCTCTTTCTTGCTTAATCTTTGTCACCTGATCGTAGAATTCTATCAAGCCTGTAAGGCAAGATTTACTCTCCCTGAACCTATGTTGGCGATTTGTCACGAAGTCCCTTCTCTCCAGATGTGTTACCAGGTTTTTTCTAACGATCTTCACCATCACCTTGCATGGTATACAAGTCAAGGACACTGGCCTGTAGTTCAGTGCCCCTTGCCTGTCGCCCTTTTTGTATATTGGGACCACATTCGCCGTCTTCCATATTTCTGGTAGGTCTCCGGTCTCCAGTGACTTACTATACACTATGGGGAGTGGCAAGCAAAGTGCCTCTGCATACACTCTTTCAGTATCCATGGTGAGATCCCATCTGGACCAACAGCCTTTCTACCATCCAGATCCAGCAGGTCTCTTGACCTCCTCTCGCGTAATTTCGAACTCTTCCAAGGCCACCTGGTTTACCTCCCTTTCTCCTAGCACAGTGAGCTCACCTTGTTCTATTGTGAAGACCTCCTGGAACCTCTTGTTGAGTTCCTCACACCCTCTCTGTCCTTCTCTGTATACCTGTCCTCGCCTGTTCGAAGTTTCAATACTTGTTCTTTCACTGTTGTTTTCATTCTGA
>NC_091217.1:31513835-31565167 GCF_040958095.1 Procambarus clarkii | reverse complement strand
GGGTAGGGAAGGTGGTGAAGGGTAGGGAAGGTGGTGAAGAGAAGGGAAGGTGGTGAAGGGCAGGTAAGGTGGTGAAGGGTAGGGAAGGTGGTGAAGGGCAGGGAATGTAGTGAAGGGTAGGGAAGGTGGTTAAGGGTAGGGAAGGTGTTGAAGGGTAGGGAAGGTGGTGAAGGGTAGGGAAGGTGGTGAGGGGTAGGGAAGGTGGTGAAGGGTAGGGAAGGTGGTGAAGGGTAGGGAAGGTGGTGAAGGGTAGAGAAGGTAGTGAAGGGTAGGGAAGGTGAAGGGTAGGGAAGGTGGTGAAGGGTAGGGTAGGTAGTGAAGGGTAGGGAAGGTGGTGAAGGGAAGAGAAGGTAGTGCAGGGTAGGGAAGGTGGTGAAGGGTAGGGAAGGTGGTGAAGGGTAGGGAAGGTAGTGAAGGGTAGGGAAGGTGGTAAGGGTAGGGTAGGTAGTGAAGGGTAGGGAAGGTGGTGAATGGTAGGGAAGGTAGTGAAGGGTAGGGAAGGTGTTGAAGGGTAGGGAAGGTAGTGAAGGGTAGGGAAGGTGGTGAAGGGTAGGGAAGGTGGTGAAGGGTAGGGAAGGTGGTGAAGGGTAGGGAAGGTGGTGAAGGGTAGGGAAGGTGGTGAAGGGTAGGGAAGGTGGTGAAGGGTAGGGAAGGTGGTGAAGGGTAGGGAAGGTAGTGAAGGGTAGGGAAGGTGGTGAAGGGTAGGGAAGGTAGTGAAGGGTAGGGAAGGTGGTGAAGGGTAGGGAAGGTAGTGAAGGGTAGGGAAGGTGGTGAAGGGTAGGGAAGGTAGTGAAGGGTAGGGAAGGTGGTGAAGGGTAGGGAAGGTGGTGAAGGGTAGGGAAGGTGGTGAAGGGTAGGGAAGGTGGTGAAGGGTAGGGAAGGTGGTGAAGGGTAGGGAAGGTAGGTGAAGGGTAGGGAAGGTGGTGAAGGGTAGGGAAGGTAGTGAAGGGTAGGGAAGGTGGTGAAGGGTAGGGAAGGTAGTGAAGGGTAGGGAAGGTGGTGAAGGGTAGGGAAGGTGGTGAAGGGTAGGGAAGGTGGTGAAGGGTAGGGAAGGTAGTGAAGGGTAGGGAAGGTGGTGAAGGGTAGGGAAGGTGGTGAAGGGTAGGGAAGGTGGTGAAGGGTAGGGAAGGTGGTGAAGGGTAGGGAAGGTGGTGAAGGGTAGGGAAGGTGGTGAAGGGTAGGGAAGGTGGTGAAGGGTAGGGAAGGTGGTGAAGGGTAGGGAAGGTGGTGAAGGGTAGGGAAGGTGGTGAAGGGTAGGGAAGGTGGTGAAGGGTAGGGAAGGTAGTGAAGGGTAGGGAAGGTGGTGAAGGGTAGGGAAGGTGGTGAAGGGTAGGGAAGGTGGTGAAGGGTAGGGAAGGTGGTGAAGGGTAGGGAAGGTGGTGAAGGGTAGGGAAGGTGGTGAAGGGTAGGGAAGGTGGTGAAGGGTAGGGAAGGTGGTGAAGGGTAGGGAAGGTGGTGAAGGGTAGGGAAGGTGGTGAAGGGTAGGGAAGGTGTTGAAGGGTAGGGAAGGTGGTGAAGGGTAGGGAAGGTGGTGAAGGGTAGGGAAGGTGGTGAAGGGTAGGGAAGGTGGTGAAGGGTAGGGAAGGTGGTGAAGGGTAGGGAAGGTGGTGAAGGGTAGGGAAGGTGGTGAAGGGTAGGGAAGGTGGTGAAGGGTAGGGAAGGTGGTGAAGGGTAGGGAAGGTGGTGAAGGGCAGGGAAGGTGGTGAAGGGTAGGGTAGGTAGTGAAGGGTAAGGAAGGTGGTGAAGGGTAGGGAAGGTGGTGAAGGGTAGTGAAGGTGGTGAAGGGTAGGGAAGGTAGTGAAGGGTAGGGAAGGTGGTGAAGGGTAGGGAAGGTGGTGAAGGGTAGGGAAGGTGGTGAAGGGTAGGGAAGGTGGTGAAGGGTAGGGAAGGTGGTGAAGGGTAGGGAAGGTAGGGAAGGTGGTGAAGGGTAGGGAAGGTGGTGAAGGGTAGGGAAGGTGGTGAAGGGTAGGGAAGGTGGTGAAGGGCAGGGAAGGTGGTGAAGGGTAGGGAAGGTGGTGAAGGGTAGGGAAGGTGGTGAAGGGTAGGGAAGGTGGTGAAGGGTAGGGAAGGTAGTGAAGGGTAGGGAAGATGGTGAAGGGTAGGGAAGGTGGTGAAGGGTAGGGAAGGTGGTGAAGGGTAGGGAAGGTGGTGAAGGGTAGGGAAGGTGGTGAAGGGTAGGGAAGGTGGTGAAGGGTAGAGAAGGTAGTGAAGGGTAGGGAAGGTGAAGGGTAGGGAAGGTGGTGAAGGGTAGGGTAGGTAGTGAAGGGTAGGGAAGGTGGTGAAGGGAAGAGAAGGTAGTGCAGGGTAGGGAAGGTGGTGAAGGGTAGGGAAGGTGGTGAAGGGTAGGGAAGGTAGTGAAGGGTAGGGAAGGTGGTAAGGGTAGGGTAGGTAGTGAAGGGTAGGGAAGGTGGTGAATGGTAGGGAAGGTAGTGAAGGGTAGGGAAGGTGTTGAAGGGTAAGGAAGGTAGTGAAGGGTAGGGAAGGTGGTGAAGGGTAGGGAAGGTGGTGAAGGGTAGGGAAGGTGGTGAAGGGTAGGGAAGGTGGTGAAGGGTAGGGAAAGTGGTGAAGGGTAGGGGAAGGTGGTGAAGGGTAGGGAAGGTGGTGAAGGGTAGGGAAGGTAGTGAAGGGTAGGGAAGGTGTTGAAGGGTAGGGAAGGTAGTGAAGGGTAGGGAAGGTGGTGAAGGGTAGGGAAGGTAGTGAAGGGTAGGGAAGGTGGTGAAGGGTAGGGAAGGTAGTGAAGGGTAGGGAAAGTGGTGAAGGGTAGGGGAAGGTGGTGAAGGGTAGGGAAGGTGGAGAAGGGTAGGGAAGGTGGTGAAGGGCAGGGAAGGTGGTGAAGGGTAGGGAAGGTAGTGAAGGGTAGGGAAGGTGGTGAAGGGTAGGGAAGGTAGTGAAGGGTAGGGAAGGTCGTGAAGGGTAGGGTAGGTAGTGAAGGGTAGGGAAGGTGGTGAAGGGTAGGGAAGGTGGTGAAGGGTAGGGAAGGTGGTGAAGGGTAGGGAAGGTAGTGAAGGGTAGGGATGGTGGTGAAGGGTAGGGAAGGTGGTGAAGGGTAGGGAAGGTGGTGAAGTGTAGGGAAGGTGGTGAAGGGTAGGGAAGGTGGTGAAGGGTAGGGAAGGTGGTGAAGGGTAGGGAAGGTGGTGAAGGGTAGGGAAGGTGGTGAAGGGTAGGGAAGGTAGTGAAGGGTAGGGAAGGTGGTGAAGGGTAGGGAAGGTGGTGAAGGGTAGGGAAGGTAGTGAAGGGTAGGGAAGGTGGTGAAGGGTAGGGAAGGTGGTGAAGGGTAGGGAAGGCGGTGAAGGGTAGGGAAGGTGGTGAAGGGTAGGGAAGGTGGTGAAGGGTAGGGAAGGTGGTGAAGGGTAGGGAAGGTGGTGAAGGGTAGGGAAGGTGGTGAAGGGTAGGGAAGGTGGTGAAGGGTAGGGAAGGTGGTGAAGGGTAGGGAAGGTGTTGAAGGGTAGGGAAGGTGGTGAAGGGTAGGGAAGGTGGTGAAGGGTAGGGAAGGTGGTGAAGGGTAGGGAAGGTGGTGAAGGGTAGGGAAGGTGGTGAAGGGTAGGGAAGGTGGTGAAGGGTAGGGAAGGTGGTGAAGGGTAGGGAAGGTGGTGAAGGGTAGGGAAGGTGGTGAAGGGTAGGGAAGGTGGTGAAGGGCAGGGAAGGTGGTGAAGGGTAGGGTAGGTAGTGAAGGGTAAGGAAGGTGGTGAAGGGTAGGGAAGGTGGTGAAGGGTAGTGAAGGTGGTGAAGGGTAGGGAAGGTAGTGAAGGGTAGGGAAGGTGGTGAAGGGTAGGGAAGGTGGTGAAGGGTAGGGAAGGTGGTGAAGGGTAGGGAAGGTGGTGAAGGGTAGGGAAGGTGTTGAAGGGTAGGGAAGGTAGGGAAGGTGGTGAAGGGTAGGGAAGGTGGTGAAGGGTAGGGAAGGTGGTGAAGGGTAGGGAAGGTGGTGAAGGGCAGGGAAGGTGGTGAAGGGCAGGGAAGGTGGTGAAGGGTAGGGAAGGTGGTGAAGGGTAGGGAAGGTGGTGAAGGGTAGGGAAGGTAGTGAAGGGTAGGGAAGATGGTGAAGGGTAGGGAAGGTGGTGAAGGGTAGGGAAGGTGGTGAAGGGTAGGGAAGGTGGTGAAGGGTAGGGAAGGTGGTGAAGGGTAGGGAAGGTGGTGAAGGGTAGGGAAGGTGGTGAAGGGTAGGGAAGGTGGTGAAGGGAAGGGAAGGTGGTGAAGGGTAGGGAAGGTGGTGAAGGGTAGGGAAGGTGATGAAGGGTAGGGAAGGTGGTGAAGGGTAGGGAAGGTGGAGAAGGGTAGGGAAGGTGGTGAAGGGTAGGGAAGGTGGTGAAGGGTAGGGAAGGTGGTGAAGGGTAGGGAAGGTGGTGAAGGGTAGGGAAGGTGGTGAAGGGTAGGGAAGGTGGTGAAGGGCAGGGAAGGTGGTGAAGGGTAGGGAAGGTGGTGAAGGGCAGGGAAGGTAGTGAAGGGTAGGGAAGGTGGTTAAGGGTAGGGAAGGTGGTGAAGGGTAGGGAAGGTGGTGAAGGGTAGGGAAGGTGGTGAAGGGTAGGGAAGGTGGTGAAGGGTAGGGAAGGTGGTGAAGGGTAGGGAAGGTGGTGAAGGGTAGAGAAGGTAGTGAAGGGTAGGGAAGGTGAAGGGTAGGAAAGGTGGTGAAGGGTAGGGTAGGTAGTGAAGGGTAGGGAAGGTGGTGAAGGGTAGAGAAGGTAGTGCAGGGTAGGGAAGGTGGTGAAGGGTAGGGAAGGTGGTGAAGGGTAGGGAAGGTAGTGAAGGATAGGGAAGGTGGTGAAGGGTAGGGTAGGTAGTGAAGGGTAGGGAAGGTGGTGAAGGGTAGGGAAGGTAGTGAAGGGTAGGGAAGGTGTTGAAGGGTAGGGAAGGTAGTGAAGGGTAGGGAAGGTGGTGAAGGGTAAGGAAGGTGGTGAAGGGTAGGGAAGGTGGTGAAGGGTAGGGAAGGTGGTGAAGGGTAGGGAAAGTGGTGAAGGGTAGGGGAAGGTGGTGAAGGGTAGGGAAGGTGGTGAAGGGTAGGGAAGGTGGTGAAGGGCAGGGAAGGTGGTGAAGGGTAGGGAAGGTAGTGAAGGGTAGGGAAGGTGGTGAAGGGTAGGGAAGGTGGTGAAGGGTAGGGAAGGTGGTGAAGGGTAGGGAAGGTAGTGAAGGGTAGGGAAGGTGTTGAAGGGTAGGGAAGGTAGTGAAGGGTAGGGAAGGTGGTGAAGGGTAGAGAAGGTGGTGAAGGGTAGGGAAGGTGGTGAATGGTAGGGAAGGTGGTGAAGGGTAGGGAAAGTGGTGAAGGGTAGGGGAAGGTGGTGAAGGGTAGGGAAGGTGGTGAAGGGTAGGGAAGGTGGTGAAGGGCAGGGAAGGTGGTGAAGGGTAGGGAAGGTAGTGAAGGGTAGGGATGGTGGTGAAGGGTAGGGAAGGTGGTGAAGGGTAGGGAAGGTGGTGAAGGGTAGGGAAGGTAGTGAAGGGTAGGGAAGGTGGTGAAGGGTAGGGAAGGTGGTGAAGGGTAGGGAAGGTGGTGAAGGGTAGGGAAGGTAGTGAAGGGCAGGGAAGGTGGTGAAGGGTAGGGAAGGTGGTGAAGGGAAGGGAAGGTGGTGAAGGGTAGGGAAGGTAGTGAAGGGTAGGGAAGGTGGTGAAGGGTAGGGAAGGTGGTGAAGGGTAGGGAAGGTGGTGAAGGGTAGGGAAGGTAGTGAAGGATAGGGAAGGTGGTGAAGGGTAGGGAAGGTGGTGAAGGGTAGGGAAGGTGGTGAAGGGTAGGGAAGGTGGTGAAGGGTAGGGAAGGTGGTGAAGGGTAGGGAAGGTGGTGAAGGGTAGGGAAGGTGGTGAAGGGTAGGGAAGGTGGTGAAGGGTAGGGAAGGTTGTGAAGGGTAGGGAAGGTAGTGAAGGGTAGGGAAGGTGGTGAAGGGTAGGGAAGGTGGTGAAGGGTAGGGAAGGTGGTGAAGGGTAGGGAAGGTGGTGAAGGGCAGGGAAGGTGGTGAAGGGCAGGGAAGGTGGTGAAGGGTAGGGAAGGTGGTGAAGGGTAGGGAAGGTGGTGAAGGGTAGGGAAGGTAGTGAAGGGTAGGGAAGGTGGTGAAGGGTAGGGAAGGTGGTGAAGGGTAGGGAAGGCGGTGAAGGGTAGGGAAGGTGGTGAAGGGTAGGGAAGGTGGTGAAGGGTAGGGAAGGTGGTGAAGGGTAGGGAAGGTGGTGAAGGGTAGGGAAGGTGGTGAAGGGTAGGGAAGGTGGTGAAGGGTAGGGAAGGTGGTGAAGGGTAGGGATAGTGTTGAAGGGTAGGGAAGGTGGTGAAGGGTAGGGAAGGTGGTGAAGGGTAGGGAAGGTGGTGAAGGGTAGGGATAGTGTTGAAGGGTAGGGAAGGTGGTGAAGGGTAGGGAAGGTGGTGAAGGGTAGGGAAGGTGGTGAAGGGTAGGGAAGGTGGTGAAGGGCAGGGAAGGTGGTGAAGGGTAGGGTAGGTAGTGAAGGGTAGGGAAGGTGGTGAAGGGTAGGGAAGGTGGTGAAGGGTAGTGAAGGTGGTGAAGGGTAGGGAAGGTAGTGAAGGGTAGGGAAGGTGGTGAAGGGTAGGGAAGGTGGTGAAGGGTAGGGAAGGTGGTGAAGGGTAGGGAAGATGGTGAAGGGTAGGAAAGGTGGTGAAGGGTAGGGAAGGTAGGGAAGGTGGTGAAGGGTAGGGAAGGTGGTGAAGGGTAGGGAAGGTGGTGAAGGGTAGGGAAGGTGGTGAAGGGCATTGAAGGTGGTGAAGGGCAGGGAAGGTGGTGAAGGGTAGGGAAGGTGGTGAAGGGTAGGGAAGGTGGTGAAGGGTAGGGAAGGTAGTGAAGGGTAGGGAAGATGGTGAAGGGTAGGGAAGGTGGTGAAGGGTAGGGAAGGTGGTGAAGGGTAGGGAAGGTGGTGAAGGGTAGGGAAGGTGGTGAAGGGTAGGGAAGGTGGTGAAGGGTAGGGAAGGTGGTGAAGGGTAGGGAAGGTGGTGAAGGGTAGGGAAGGTGGTGAAGGGTAGGGAAGGTGATGAAGGGTAGGGTAGGTTGTGAAGGGTAGGGAAGGTGGTGAAGGGTAGGGAAGGTGGTGAAGGGTAGGGAAGGTGGTGAAGGGTAGGGAAGGTCGTGAAGGGTAGGGAAAGTGGTGAAGGGTAGGGAAGGTGGTGAAGGGCAGGGAAGGTGGTGAAGGGTAGGGAAGGTGGTGAAGGGCAGGGAAGGTAGTGAAGGGTAGGGAAGGTGGTGAAGGGTAGGGAAGGTGGTGAAGGGTAGGGAAGGTAGTGAAGGGTAGGGAAGGTGGTGAAGGGTAGGGAAGGTGGTGAAGGGTAGGGAAGGCGGTGAAGAGTAAGGAAGGTGGTGAAGGGTAGGGAAGGTGGTGAAGGGTAGGGAAGGTGGTGAAGGGTAGGGAAGGTGGTGAAGGGTAGGGAAGGTGGTGAAGGGTAGGGAAGGTGGTGAAGGGTAGGGAAGGTGTTGAAGGGTAGGGAAGGTGGTGAAGGGTAGGGAAGGTGGTGAAGGGTAGGGAAGGTGGTGAAGGGTAGGGAAGGTGGTGAAGGGTAGGGAAGGTGGTGAAGGGTAGGGAAGGTGGTGAAGGGTAGGGAAGGTGGTGAATGGTAGGGAAGGTGGTGAAGGGTAGGGAAGGTGGTGAAGGGTAGGGAAGGTGGTGAAGGGTAGGGAAGGTAGTGAAGGATAGGGAAGGTGGTGAAGGGTAGGGAAGGTGGTGAAGGGTAGGGAAGGTGGTGAAGGGTAGGGAAGGTGGTGAAGGGTAGGGAAGGTGGTGAAGGGTAGGGAAGGTGGTGAAGGGTAGGGAAGGTGGTGAAGGGTAGGGAAGGTGGTGAAGGGTAGGGAAGGTTGTGAAGGGTAGGGAAGGTAGTGAAGGGTAGGGAAGGTGGTGAAGGGTAGGGAAGGTGGTGAAGGGTAGGGAAGGTGGTGAAGGGTAGGGAAGGTGGTGAAGGGCAGGGAAGGTGGTGAAGGGCAGGGAAGGTGGTGAAGGGTAGGGAAGGTGGTGAAGGGTAGGGAAGGTGGTGAAGGGTAGGGAAGGTAGTGAAGGGTAGGGAAGGTGGTGAAGGGTAGGGAAGGTGGTGAAGGGTAGGGAAGGCGGTGAAGGGTAGGGAAGGTGGTGAAGGGTAGGGAAGGTGGTGAAGGGTAGGGAAGGTGGTGAAGGGTAGGGAAGGTGGTGAAGGGTAGGGAAGGTGGTGAAGGGTAGGGAAGGTGGTGAAGGGTAGGGAAGGTGGTGAAGGGTAGGGATAGTGTTGAAGGGTAGGGAAGGTGGTGAAGGGTAGGGAAGGTGGTGAAGGGTAGGGAAGGTGGTGAAGGGTAGGGATAGTGTTGAAGGGTAGGGAAGTTGGTGAAGGGTAGGGAAGGTGGTGAAGGGTAGGGAAGGTGGTGAAGGGTAGGGAAGGTGGTGAAGGGCAGGGAAGGTGGTGAAGGGTAGGGTAGGTAGTGAAGGGTAGGGAAGGTGGTGAAGGGTAGGGAAGGTGGTGAAGGGTAGTGAAGGTGGTGAAGGGTAGGGAAGGTAGTGAAGGGTAGGGAAGGTGGTGAAGGGTAGGGAAGGTGGTGAAGGGTAGGGAAGGTGGTGAAGGGTAGGGAAGATGGTGAAGGGTAGGAAAGGTGGTGAAGGGTAGGGAAGGTAGGGAAGGTGGTGAAGGGTAGGGAAGGTGGTGAAGGGTAGGGAAGGTGGTGAAGGGTAGGGAAGGTGGTGAAGGGCATTGAAGGTGGTGAAGGGCAGGGAAGGTGGTGAAGGGTAGGGAAGGTGGTGAAGGGTAGGGAAGGTGGTGAAGGGTAGGGAAGGTAGTGAAGGGTAGGGAAGATGGTGAAGGGTAGGGAAGGTGGTGAAGGGTAGGGAAGGTGGTGAAGGGTAGGGAAGGTGGTGAAGGGTAGGGAAGGTGGTGAAGGGTAGGGAAGGTGGTGAAGGGTAGGGAAGGTGGTGAAGGGTAGGGAAGGTGGTGAAGGGTAGGGAAGGTGGTGAAGGGTAGGGAAGGTGATGAAGGGTAGGGTAGGTTGTGAAGGGTAGGGAAGGTGGTGAAGGGTAGGGAAGGTGGTGAAGGGTAGGGAAGGTGGTGAAGGGTAGGGAAGGTCGTGAAGGGTAGGGAAAGTGGTGAAGGGTAGGGAAGGTGGTGAAGGGCAGGGAAGGTGGTGAAGGGTAGGGAAGGTGGTGAAGGGCAGGGAAGGTAGTGAAGGGTAGGGAAGGTGGTGAAGGGTAGGGAAGGTGGTGAAGGGTAGGGAAGGTAGTGAAGGGTAGGGAAGGTGGTGAAGGGTAGGGAAGGTGGTGAAGGGTAGGGAAGGCGGTGAAGAGTAAGGAAGGTGGTGAAGGGTAGGGAAGGTGGTGAAGGGTAGGGAAGGTGGTGAAGGGTAGGGAAGGTGGTGAAGGGTAGGGAAGGTGGTGAAGGGTAGGGAAGGTGGTGAAGGGTAGGGAAGGTGTTGAAGGGTAGGGAAGGTGGTGAAGGGTAGGGAAGGTGGTGAAGGGTAGGGAAGGTGGTGAAGGGTAGGGAAGGTGGTGAAGGGTAGGGAAGGTGGTGAAGGGTAGGGAAGGTGGTGAAGGGTAGGGAAGGTGGTGAATGGTAGGGAAGGTGGTGAAGGGTAGGGAAGGTGGTGAAAGGCAGGGAAGGTGGTGAAGGGTAAGGAAGGTGGTGAAGGGCAGGGAAGGTAGTGAAGGGTAGGGAAGGTGGTGAAGGGTAGGGAAGGTGGTGAATGGTAGGGAAGGTGGTGAAGGGTACACATATACTCAGTGCTAGTATTGGTACCAAGACAAAAAAAAGATGTTTGTGAAGATGCTGCCTTATCGCCGCTCCAACTCTATAAGGGATTGAAACAGTCTATGACTATTCTATCCCTCTACCACAAGGTAAAAAATGAAGTGCTAACCTAGCCATAAGGGTACTAACCCAACCCACCCACTTAACCTACCCTAACCTAACCTAAACCACCCCAACCTACCGATCCACAGAAAACGTGGATAATTGAGAACCGCCACTTTTCGTTGTACATTGTAGTCTCTACGTTGGCGACCGTAACGAAGAGCATGAGACGCAGTAGTTGAGCGTCGGCCGGGTTATCTTCTTATCTTGAGGTTATCTTGAGATGATTTCCGGGCTTTTTAGTGTCCCCGCGGCCCGGTCCTCGACCAGGCCTCCATCTCCAGGAAGCAGCCCGTGACAGCTGACTAACACCCAGGTACCTATTTTAGTGCTAGGTAACAGGGCCATAGGGTGAAAGAAACTTTGCCCATTGTTTCTCGCCGGCGCCTGGGATCGAACCCAGGATCACAGGATCACAAGTCCAGCGTGCTGTCCGCTCAACCGACCGGTTGAGTACAAACACTGCCACAAACTCTAATGGAACCTACAATGAACAGTAACGCCTCATAAATACCTATACGCTCGCTATGGGTAGGTTAGGAGTAGTAGGGATGACATGCCACAGACGATTTTTTTTTGGGGGCAGAAAATCGTCTGTAGCATGTCAGGGTTTTCAGGTGAATTTGGGGAGTCACAGATTTAGGATTAAGGATTTCTTATGAGCGAGTAATTTCCGAGACTTTAGAAGGTTGTTAAGGTTTCTTATGATGAAGATAAGTTCATACGAGTTTGTTAAAGTTCTTATGGGAGAAATTCAAAATATCCCCTGTAGCATGTCAGGTTTTTCAGGTGAATTTGGGGAGTCACAGATTTAGAAGTAAGGAATTCTTATGAGGAAAATAATTTCTGAGATTTTAGAGGTTTGTTAAGCGTTCTTAATAGTAAAATAAGTAGGAAAATCTTAAAGAAAAAACTTTAGAAAATATCGTGTTTGTGTCACAGCATTTCCGGGTAAACTCTATGGACAACCTTTGCCCGTTTTCAATCACACATTTTCAAAGAGCATTTTCAGAGAATATTGTCTTAGATGTTTTGTTAAGGAAAACAGACAACTTAGCCATAACATTTAGTTTTATATCCATTTACGGCTATTTCATCTGTAAAGACCAAAATTGAACTGAGCCCAGTTTTAAGCTCATATTTCATCAGAGTCCAATTATCAACAGAAATTCGCCAGAGTCTACTTTGAGAGCAAAATTAGTCAGAGACAGTTTAAGCTCAAATTTCATCAGATTCCTGTAATCTGCGAAAATTTGACAGAGTCAAATTATCAACAGAAATTCGCCAGAGTCTACTTTGAGAGCAAAATTAGTCAGAGACAGTTTTAAGCTCAAATTTCATCAGTGTCCTGTAATCTGTGAAAATTCATCAGAGTCCAGTTCTTGATCGAAATTCATCAGAGTCCAGTTTTCTAGCAAAATTCGTCAGAGTCCAGTTTATACCGAAAATTCGCCAGAGTTCACTTTGTGCCAAATATTCAGAGTCCAGTTCATGATCGAAATTAATCAGAGTCCAATTAAAGACCCAAATTTGACAGAGACCACATTTTCGCTACTAGCAGTCCAATCCCCCTGAAATTTTAAACAGTCATATTTCAGACGTAGTAAATAAGATAAAGTCAGTTACTGAGCTCCAGCTCTTGTCCCCCACCCTCTTCCACCCTCAAGTCTTTGTAAATAAACCATCAATTTCCCCGAAATTTTTACCCTCTGTATTTCAGACATAGTAAATATGAAGTAAACAAATATAAAACTCTAGCTCTTGTCCTCTGTCCAAGTTCACTCATGTAAATTCATTACTATCAGTCCAAATCCCCCTGAGATTTAAACACCCAACTACATTTTCAGACATAGTAAATAAAAACCAGTTCAGTTATCAAGTTTCAACTCTTGTGCCCTCAGCTTAGTTCATTTTGTACAAGTTCTTTATTTTCCAACTAAATCACCCTGAGATTTAAGATCACCTTATTTCTAACGTAGTAAAATTAATCTGGACATTAGCCAAGCTCCATTTCCTCAGCCTTAGATCATCAAACATAAATATATTCGATCAAGTCCATCTCCAGTCTAGCTCTTTACCAGAGTAATCGTCTAACCCCAACCTGTGTAATTATCTTTCACCCCCTCCCACCTTCCTCCATCTCATCTCACCTTACCCTTTCCCTCCCTTACCTTCTCATCCCCAACTTATCCAAACCTTCAATAATCGTACTGTATTTGGATATTTTTCTCTATATTCACTGTGTTCTTCGTATTCTCATCCGTGTTCACTCCATGTTCTTCAAATGTTCACAGTCTCATTCAGTTCATATTTTCACAAGTATCTCCATTTTTTCTGTAATCTTTCTCTTAGTCTCATTATGTTCTCTACAAATTCTAGTCATATTTTCTATGTTTTCATGTTCATCACATGTTCTCTTTACAACTTTTATACTCAATATTCATGCTAACTTCCATATTTTTGTGTTCTTTGTCAATATTCATGTTCCTCTACAAGTTCATGTTCCTCACAAGATCACTTCGTTTTTCACCTTCACTTACATGTTTTCTACATTCTTTGTCATATTCTCCATGTTCTTCACAAGTCCATTGTTCATTCTTTGTATTCCCTATTCTCCTTATCATGTTTTCATGTTCTCTGTAAGTTCATATTCCCAGCATGTTCACTGTATTCATCAACTTTTCTTACATGTGTTCTTTGCCATGTTCCCCATATGTTCTCTGGGTTTTTCCCCTTACATGTTATTTAACGTTCCTTAACTAAAAAAATCTTTCGCCAATCAACTAAAAACATAGTCACTTTCGTCATTTCTCAACTAAACTTATTATCCAGTCAACTAAAAATAGTCAGAAATAGCCTCGTTCAACACTGTTCTTAACTAAAACAACCTTTCGCTTAGCTAAAAATTGTCAAAGGAAACTTCTTTCAGCACTTTCTTAACAGCCGCTATGTTCCATCAAGTAAGAAAAAATTGTCAAAGGAAACTTTCCAAAACTGTTCATAACTAGCTTTTATCCATCGTCAATCAACTAAAAATAATAACTTTCATCATTTCTTAACTAAACTTATTCCCCAGTCATCAGAAAATAACCGTGTTCTTCATGTTTCATTGTCATTTCATAACTAAAAAATTATCCATCAATCAACAGAAAACGCCATGTTCATCATGTTTTGTCTTTTTGCTTAATTAAAATTATATTTTGTCAAGTAAGAAAAAATAACCAAAGATATCTTTCATCGCTGTTCTTAACTGACATTTATACTTTGTGGAGCACTAAAAATAGTCAAATGTAACTTTTTCAACACTTTCGTAACTAAAATTATATGTCGCTAAGTAAGAAAAATAGTCAAATGTAACTTTTTCAGCACTTTCGTAAAAATTATATGTCGTTAAGTAAGAAAAATAGTCAAAGGTGCTCTCCGTAACACCAAAGTTACTCTTCGAGATAACAAAAGACACTCTCAAACACTCAAAATTTACTCAAAGACATCAAAGTTGCACTCAAAGACATCCTTTGAGACATCAAAGTTATTCTCAGAGGCATAAAAGCTATTCTCAGAGACATAAAAGTTAATCTCAGAGACATGAAAGTTATTCTCGATGTCATCAAAAAGTATTTTCTCGTTCATTAAAGTTAATCTCAGAGGCATAAAAGTTATTCTCAGAGCTATCAAAATTATTCTCAATGCCATCAAAAGTATTTTCTCGTTCATCAAAGTTAATCTCAGAGTTAACAAAGGTAATCTCTAACTCACTCTCGTACATCAAAGTTGTTTCAAAGACATCAAAGTTATTCTCAGAGTTATCCAAAGATATTCTCATGTCCACAAAAGTTAATCCAAGAGACGTCAAAGTTAATCTCAGACATCTTCGTTCATAAAAGTTATTCTCAGAGACATCTAAAGTTATTCTCTAAGACATCAAAGTTATTCTAAGAGCTATCAAAAGTTTTTCTCAGTCATGATATGTTATTCTCTAAGTAACCTTCCATTCATCAAAGACATTCTCTAAGCCCTCAAAGTTATTCTCTAAGACAACAAAGTCATTCCCAGAGTCATCAAAAAGTTATTCTCAGAGTCACCTTCGTTATTCAAAGAAGCCTTCTGAGACATCCTCGTTCAACAAAACTGTCCTCAGAGCCTCAAAAGTTAAATACAGTCATCAAAGTTATTCTCTAAGTATCTTTTCGTTCATCAGAGAAGCTTTCTAAGACATCTTTGTTCATCAAAGTTGTTCTCTAAGACATCAATGTTGTTTCTCTAAGGCATCAAAGATGTTCTCTTAATCATAAAAGTTAATCTCTAAGTCTCCTTCGTTCATTAGAGAAACTTTCCAATCCATCTTCGTTGATCAAAGTTATTCTCAGAGTCATCAAAGTGATCTCTAATTCATCTTCGTTCTCCAAAAAGTTGTTCTCTAAGACACCTTCGTTCATCAAAGAAACTCTCCTTCTTCCATCATGTTATTCTTTAAGACATCTTCAGTCATAAAATTTTCTCTCCAAAATGTAACTAGTTCAGCTTTTCATACCAAACCTGCATTTCTGTTAAAATATATTTTCGCAGACACTTTACCCTAAAACTGTTCTCTGAACTATCCTAACTTAACTTACCTTACCTTAACTATCTTACCTAACTTTACCTATCCTAACATAACTTACCTTACCTTACCTATCTTACTTAACTTAACCTGCTCAACCTAACTTTACCTATCCTATCTTACCTTACCAATCTTACCTAACTTTACCTATCTTACCTAACTTACATAACCTAACCTAACTTATCCTGCTTAACCTAACTTACCTAACGTACCTAACTTAACCTGCATAACCTAACTCTACCTATCCTAACATAACTTACCTTACCTTACCTCTCTTACCTAACTTTACCTATCCTAACATAACTTACCATACCTTACCTATCATACCTAACTTACCTAACTTATCTTGCTTAACCTAACTTACCTTCATTTACCTAACTTATCCTGCTTAACCTAACTTACATAACTTAACCTAACCTAACCTGCATAACCTAACTTTACCTATCTTAACATGTTTTACCTTACATTACCTAACTTACATAACTTAACCTAACTTACCTAACTTAACCTAAATTACCTACATTTTACCTAACTTAACCTGCTTAACCTAACTTTACCTATCCTAACTTACATAACTTATCCTAACTTATCTAACTTAACCTAACTTACCCACACTACCTAACTTAACCTGCTTAACCTAACTTTACCTATCCTAACTTAACTTACCAAACTTAACCTAACTTACCTACATTTACCTAACTTAACCTGCTTAACCTAACTTACATAACTTACCTAACTTAACCTAACTTACCTACATTACCTAACTTAACCTGCTTAACCTAACTTACATAATTTAACCTAACTTAACCTAACTTACCTACCTTACCTAACTTAACCTGCTTAACCTAACTTACAAAACTTAACCTGCTTAACCTAACTTATTTAACTTATCTTACCTATCCTAACGTAACATAACTTGCTTTACCTAACTTAATCTTACATTCCCAAACTGATGTATCCTAACGTATCTAGTCAAACCAGACATGATCTAACTTACATAAGTATTCCTGCTTGTCTTTTGTGTTTCGTCAATCATTGTCTCATATTCATTTACTCATTTCATTAGTTAATTTCTCAAATGGTCACTTATGCATTTCAAGTGCTATTTGTTAGAGATTGGATATTTAGGCATTTCAAAGAATTTTTGTTATATATGGGCATTTACTCATTTCAAGGGATAATTTCTCAAATGGACGTTTTTGCATTTCAAGTGTTATTTGTTTAAGATTGGGTGTTTAACCATTTCAAAGGATTTTTGTTATATATGGGAACTTACTCGTTTCAAGGGCTAATTTCTCAAATGGTCATTTTTGCAGATCAAGGGTTAATTGTTAAAGTTCATCAAGTTGCTCATAAGTTGTATTTATTATGTTTGTTATCATATGTTCTTATTCCCCAACCCCTTAACCTAACCTTTCAGATGTAGTTTATTGTGTTTTTGACGTATTTGTTGAATATATTATCCTTATCCTAACCTTTCAGATGTAGTTTTGTTTCTCCTTTTTGTATATTTTTACCCAAACCCACCATCCCACTTAACCTTCTTTCCTTCTTTTACTTTTGTTTTCACATATAAGTTCATTCTTTATCTTAGTAATAATAAAAATTACAATAGTAAAGAATCAGATCTACTAAGACTTGAAATTGAGAAAAACAAGAGAGCAAGTGAGTGAGAGCATGAAAAGAGGAGAAAAGAGTAAGAGAGAGGGGGGAGGAAAAGCATGGGAGCACTAAGACTTGAATTTGAGAAAAAAGAAAAACTAAGTGAGAGTGAGGGTGTGAGAATGGGAGCATTAAGACTTGAATTTGAGAAAGAAGAGAGCATTTGAGCAAATGAGTGAGAGGGGGAGGAAGAGAGAGAGAATAAGGGAGAGAGATAGAAAAGGAGGGTTAGAAGGAGTAGGAGAATAAAAGTAAAAGAAGGAAAGAAGGTTAAGTGGGATGGTGGGTTTGGGTAAAAATATACAAAAAGGAGAAACAAAACTACATCTGAAAGGTTAGGAAAAGGATAATATATTCAACAAATACGTCAAAAACACAATAAACTACATCTGAAAGGTTAGGTTAAAGGGTTGGGGAATAAGAACATATGATAGAACCTACCAAATACACTAAGATTACAAGAGGTTAGGTTAAGGGGTTGGGGAATAAGAACATATGATAACAAACATAATAAATACAACTTATGAGCAACTTGATGAACTTTAACAAATAACCCTTGATCTGCAAAAATGACCATTTGAGAAATTAGCCCTTGAAACGAGTAAGTTCCCATATATAACAAAAATCCTTTGAAATGGTTAAACACCCAATCTTAAACAAATAACACTTGAAATGCAAAAACGTCCATTTGAGAAATTATCCCTTGAAATGAGTAAATGCCCATATATAACAAAAATTCTTTGAAATGCTTAAATATCCAATCTCTAACAAATAGCACTTGAAATGCATAAGTGACCATTTGAGAAATTAACTAATGAAATGAGTAAATGAATATGAGACAATGATTGACGAAACACAAAAGACAAGCAGGAATACTTATGTAAGTTAGATCATGTCTGGTTTGACTAGATACGTTAGGATACATCAGTTTGGGAATGTAAGATTAAGTTAGGTAAAGCAAGTTCTGTTACGTTAGGATAGGTAAGATAAGTTAAATAAGTTAGGTTAAGCAGGTTAAGTTTTGTAAGTTAGGTTAAGCAGGTTAAGTTAGGTAAGGTAGGTAAGTTAGGTTAAGTTAGGTTAAATTATGTAAGTTAGGTTAAGCAGGTTAAGTTAGGTAATGTAGGTAAGTTAGCTTAAGTTAGGTAAGTTAGGTTAAGTTATGTAAGTTAGGTTAAGCAGGTTAAGTTAGGTAAATGTAGGTAAGTTAGGTTAAGTTTGGTTAGTTAAGTTAGGATAGGTAAAGTTAGGTTAAGCAGGTTAAGTTAGGTAGTGTGGGTAAGTTAGGTTAAGTTAGATAAGTTAGGATAAGTTATGTAAGTTAGGATAGGTAAAGTTAGGTTAAGCAGGTTAAGTTAGGTAAAATGTAGGTAATTTAGGATAAGTTAGGTAAGTTAGGTTAAGTTATGTAAGTTAGGTAATGTAAGGTAAGTCATGTTAAGATAGGTAAAGTTAGGTTATGCAGGTTAGGTTAGGTTAAGTTATGTAAGTTAGGTTAAGCAGGATAAGTTAGGTAAATGTAGGTAAGTTAGGTTAAGCAAGATAAGTTAGGTAAGGTTAGGTAAGTTAGGTATGATAGGTAAGGTATGGTAAGTTATGTTAGGATAGGTAAAGTTAGGTAAGAGAGGTAAGGTAAGGTAAGTTATGTTAGGATAGGTAGAGTTAGGTTATGCAGGTTAAGTTAGGTATGTTAGGTAAGTTAGGTTAAGCAGGATAAGTTAGGTTAGGTTATGTAAGTTAGGTAAGATAGGTAAAGTTAGGTAAGATTGGTAAGGTAAGGTAGGATAGGTAAAGTTAGGTTGAGCAGGTTAAGTTAAGTAAGATAGGTAAGGTAAGGTAAGTTATGTTAGGATAGGTAAAGTTAGGTAAGATAGTTAAGGTAAGGTAAGTTAAGTTAGGATAGTTCAGAGAACAGTTTTAGGGTAAAGTGTCTGCGAAAATATATTTTAACAGAAATGCAGGTTTGGTATGAAAAGCTGAACTAGTTACATTTTGGAGAGAAAATTTTATGACTGAAGATGTCTTAAAGAATAACATGATGGATGAAGGAGAGTTTCTTTGATGAACGAAGGTGTCTTAGAGAACAACTTTTTGGAGAACGAAGATGAATTAGAGATCACTTTGATGACTCTGAGAATAACTTTGATCAACGAAGATGGATTGGAAAGTTTCTCTAATGAACGAAGGAGACTTAGAGATTAACTTTTATGATTTAGAGAACATCTTTGATGCCTTAGAGAAACAACATTGATGTCTTAGAGAACAACTTTGATGAACAAAGATGTCTTAGAAAGCTTCTCTGATGAACGAAAAGATACTTAGAGAATAACTTTGATGACTGTATTTAACTTTTTGATGGCTCTGAGGACAGTTTTGTTGAACGAGGATGTCTCAGAAGGCTTCTTTGAATAACGAAGGTGACTCTGAGAATAACTTTTTGATGACTCTGGGAATGACTTTGTTGTCTTAGAGAATAACTTTGAGGGCTTAGAGAATGTCTTTGATGAATGGAAGGTTACTTAGAGAATAACATATCATGACTGAGAAAAACTTTTGATAGCTCTTAGAATAACTTTGATGTCTTAGAGAATAACTTTAGATGTCTCTGAGAATAACTTTTATGAACGAAGATGTCTGAGATTAACTTTTATGAACGAAGATGTCTGAGATTAACTTTGACGTCTCTTGGATTAACTTTTGTGGACATGAGAATATCTTTGGATAACTCTGAGAATAACTTTGATGTCTTTGAAACAACTTTGATGTACGAGAGTGAGTTAGAGATTACCTTTGTTAACTCTGAGATTAACTTTGATGAACGAGAAAATACTTTTGATGGCATTGAGAATAATTTTGATAGCTCTGAGAATAACTTTTATGCCTCTGAGATTAACTTTAATGAACGAGAAAATACTTTTTGATGACATCGAGAATAACTTTCATGTCTCTGAGATTAACTTTTATGTCTCTGAGAATAGCTTTTATGCCTCTGAGAATAACTTTGATGTCTCAAAGGATGTCTTTGAGTGCAACTTTGATGTCTTTGAGTAAATTTTGAGTGTTTGAGAGTGTCTTTTGTTATCTCGAAGAGTAACTTTGGTGTTACGGAGAGCACCTTTGACTATTTTTCTTACTTAACAACATATAATTTTTACGAAAGTGCTGAAAAAGTTACATTTGACTATTTTTCTTACTTAGCGACATATAATTTTAGTTACGAAAGTGTTGAAAAAGTTACATTTGACTATTTTTAGTGCTCCACAAAGTATAAATGTCAGTTAAGAACAGCGATGAAAGAAATCTTTGGTTATTTTTTCTTACTTGACAAAACATAATTTTAATTAAGCAAAAAGACAAAACATGATGAACATGGCGTTTTCTGTTGATTGATGGATAATTTTTTAGTTATGAAATGACAATGAAACATGAAGAACACGGTTATTTTCTGATGACTGGGGAATAAGTTTAGTTAAGAAATGATGAAAGTTATTATTTTTAGTTGATTGACGATGGATAAAAGCTAGTTATGAACAGTTTTGGAAAGTTTCCTTTGACAATTTTTTCTTACTTGATGGAACATAGCGGCTGTTAAGAAAGTGCTGAAAGAAGTTTCCTTTGACAATTTTTAGCTAAGCGAAAGGTTGTTTTAGTTAAGAACAGTGTTGAACGAGGCTATTTCTGACTATTTTTAGTTGACTGGATAATAAGTTTAGTTGAGAAATGACGAAAGTGACTATGTTTTTAGTTGATTGGCGAAAGATTTTTTTAGTTAAGGAACGTTAAATAACATGTAAGGGGAAAAACCCAGAGAACATATGGGGAACATGGCAAAGAACACATGTAAGAAAAGTTGATGAATACAGTGAACATGCTGGGAATATGAACTTACAGAGAACATGAAAACATGATAAGGAGAATAGGGAATACAAAGAATGAACAATGGACTTGTGAAGAACATGGAGAATATGACAAAGAATGTAGAAAACATGTAAGTGAAGGTGAAAAACGAAGTGATCTTGTGAGGAACATGAACTTGTAGAGGAACATGAATATTGACAAAGAACACAAAAATATGGAAGTTAGCATGAATATTGAGTATAAAAGTTGTAAAGAGAACATGTGATGAACATGAAAACATAGAAAATATGACTAGAATTTGTAGAGAACATAATGAGACTAAGAGAAAGATTACAGAAAAAATGGAGATACTTGTGAAAATATGAACTGAATGAGACTGTGAACATTTGAAGAACATGGAGTGAACACGGATGAGAATACGAAGAACACAGTGAATATAGAGAAAAATATCCAAATACAGTACGATTATTGAAGGTTTGGATAAGTTGGGGATGAGAAGGTAAGGGAGGGAAAGGGTAAGGTGAGATGAGATGGAGGAAGGTGGGAGGGGGTGAAAGATAATTACACAGGTTGGGGTTAGACGATTACTCTGGTAAAGAGCTAGACTGGAGATGGACTTGATCGAATATATTTATGTTTGATGATCTAAGGCTGAGGAAATGGAGCTTGGCTAATGTCCAGATTAATTTTACTACGTTAGAAATAAGGTGATCTTAAATCTCAGGGTGATTTAGTTGGAAAATAAAGAACTTGTACAAAATGAACTAAGCTGAGGGCACAAGAGTTGAAACTTGATAACTGAACTGGTTTTTATTTACTTTGTCTGAAAATGTAGTTGGGTGTTTAAATCTCAGGGGGATTTGGACTGATAGTAATGAATTTACATGAGTGAACTTGGACAGAGGACAAGAGCTAGAGTTTTATATTTGTTTACTTCATATTTACTATGTCTGAAATACAGAGGGTAAAAATTTCGGGGAAATTGATGGTTTATTTACAAAGACTTGAGGGTGGAAGAGGGTGGGGGACAAGAGCTGGAGCTCAGTAACTGACTTGATCTTATTTACTACGTCTGAAATATGACTGTTTAAAATTTCAGGGGGATTGGACTGCTAGTAGCGAAAATGTGGTCTCTGTCAAATTTGGGTCTTTAATTGGACTCTGATTAATTTCGATCATGAACTGGACTCTGAATATTTGGCACAAAGTGAACTCTGGCGAATTTTCGGTATAAACTGGACTCTGACGAATTTTGCTAGAAAACTGGACTCTGATGAATTTCGATCAAGAACTGGACTCTGATGAATTTTCACAGATTACAGGACACTGATGAAATTTGAGCTTAAAACTGTCTCTGACTAATTTTGCTCTCAAAGTAGACTCTGGCGAATTTCTGTTGATAATTGGACTCTGTCAAATTTTCGCAGATTACAGGACTCTGATGAAATTTGAGCTTAAACTGTCTCTGACTAATTTTGCTCTCAAAGTAGACTCTGGCGAATTTCTGTTGATAATTGGACTCTGATGAAATATGAGCTAAAAACTGTCTCTGACTAATTTTGCTCTCAAAGTAGACTCTGGCGAATTTCTGTTGATAATTGGACTCTGATTAAATATGAGCTAAAAACTGTCTCTGACTAATTTTGCTCTCAAAGTAGACTCTGGCGAATTTCTGTTGATAATTGGACTCTGTCAAATTTTCGCAGATTACAGGACTCTGATGAAATTTGAGCTTAAACTGTCTCTGACTAATTTTGCTCTCAAAGTAGACTCTGGCGAATTTCTGTTGATAATTGGACTCTGATGAAATATGAGCTTAAAACTGGGCTCAGTTCAATTTTGGTCTTTACAGGTGAAATAGCCGTAAATGGATATAAAACTAAATGTTATGGCTAAGTTGTCTGTTTTCCTTAACAAAACATCTAAGACAATATTCTCTGAAAATGCTCTTTGAAAATGTGTGATTGAAAACGGGCAAAGGTTGTCCATAGAGTTTACCCGGAAATGCTGTGACACAAACACGATATTTTCTAAAGTTTTTTCTTTAAGATTTTCCTACTTATTTTCCTATTAAGAACGCTTAACAAACCTCTAAAATCTCAGAAATTATTTTCCTCATAAGAATTCCTTACTTCTAAATCTGTGACTCCCCAAATTCACCTGAAAAACCTGACATGCTACAGGGGATATTTTGAATTTCTCCCATAAGAACTTTAACAAACTCGTATGAACTTATCTTCATCATAAGAAACCTTAACAACCTTCTAAAGTCTCGGAAATTACTCGCTCATAAGAAATCTTTAATCCTAAATCTGTGACTCCCCAAATTCACCTGAAAACCCTGACATGCTACAGACGATTTTCTGCCCAAAAAAAAAAATCGTCTGTGGCATGTCATCCCTACTACTGTTAGGTGGGTTGCTCGGGTTTGTTCCCTTCTGACGGGGTTGATAGGCTCGATTTTTGACGGAGTGGCAAATCAAGAAACTAGCAGCAATAATGCAAATCATGAATATACCTTATAAACTATAAACAATTACACTAACCGCACAGTATATCTCGTATAGGCCAATATAGGCCTGTTTTTATATATTATTTAGGCTTATATCCAAGTCCCCCCCCCCATGGAGGAACTACTGACCCTTCCCAGGATGTAATCCCCCACAACAGTTGTCTAACTCCCAGGGTATCTATTTCCTGCTGGGTGAATCGAGGCATTAGGTGAAAGGAAACATGCTCAACCGCTTCCTTCCCGCTCGGGGAAAATCGAGCCCGAGATTCCCGATTATGAGTCGAGAAGCGTAGCCACTGTACCACCTAGACCACTGAACTACTGACATTAGATGGGCGATAGTTCAACCATCTTGGACGCTAATTAAGCCTTGACAATGCTGTGCCTATTGCTCACAATAACACACACACACACACCCACACACACACACACACACACACACACACACACACACACACACACACACGGATAAATGGAATGCATTAGGAAGTGATGTGGTGGAGGCTGACTCCATACACAGTTTTAAGTGTAGATATGATAGAGCCCAATAGGCTCAGGAATCTGTACACCTGTTGATTGACGGTTGAGAGACGGGACCAAAGAGCCAGAGCTCAATCCCCGCAAACACAACTAGGTGAGTACACACACACGGGACAATAATATTGTATCTGTTATATTGACTCTTACCATTCCTGGTAGTGAGGCCAGCTGACTGCTCTTACTGGGCTGTCGTGATGTTGCTCACACGATTGTTAACCCTGGTTAGTATCTGCGGAAGGGAGGGAAGGGAGAATCGTGGGAAGGAATTGTGGGAAGGGAGGGAGTGAGAGAGGGAGCATGTCCTACCCACAGTAATCCCCGTCTCTTCCAACAGCATGTGTGGTGGTAGTTGGGTCGCCTGCCAGCACAATCACCTCCTGCTTCACCTGTCTTCACATCAAAGGTAACTTACCATTAATACCAGGAGACAGATGTAGTCAGTGTGTGTGTGTGCGTGTGTGTGTGTGTGTGTGTGTGTGTGTATAGGTGTGTTTATGTTTGCACACATGTGCCTCCATACATGTCTTTCCGCACGTGCCTCTCGCTACACATACCTGGGCCTTTGAGTCAGTCTCTCATCTCTGCCACTGTCACATATAAAGATCACACACCATACAGACCCCATTCACCTTCACAAACCCCCATACACACGTATACACCCCATACACCGTATACAATCATACCCATGGGGGTGTATCAAGTACCACACACACACACGCCAATTAAAAATAAAACAAACCATCGGGATGCCTGAGACGCAAGTTCAAACCCTTAGACAAGCTCAAGCATCTTAGACACAATGGCATCACCTAGGCAACAGAGGAGATAAACGTGAGAACTGCTCCCAGACGATCCCAACACCACGAGATGAACGCCCAGAGAAGCAGCATCCACCAGATACAGACACTTAATGAAGGGCTTTGTATTATTAAACCCGGGTTGTGGTATCATTATGACTTTCTCTATTAAATAATGTAATGAAATTTGGTGTAAAGTGATGTCCATTATTTATATATAATCTTTCATGAGTCAAGTTGTTGATTTGGTTTGACTCCGGACATTAAGTTGGTACGTAAGCCCTGACTCTGATGTCAACATGTGTCTGGGTAGTGCCCTACCAAGCTGATGGGCACTAGGTACCCCCTACCCAGGTGATGGGCACTAGGTGCCCTACCCAAACCACGGTCCCCCGCCAGTCCGCTAAAACGCAGGATTACCCTCAGATAGTTATTCGCAAATGATTTAGATTATAAATTTCAAAATGCGACCGAATCCCAGACTTTGACAGGGAAAAGTCGAGCAATTACCCACTCTGCCAAGAGACGTCACATTGACAATATGACAGCATGTGGGCCCCTAGTATTGTGGGGCCCCCCTCCCTGGTATCACTGGTCAATGTGTCAATACGTTATGACTAGAGAGATGGTAGGGAACCCTAAAATATAAAGTATGAAAAAGGTAAATCCCCATTTACCCTCAATATCATTAAGGGACAGCCGCTACCCTACATTACATCAAGGGTTACATGGAGCCCCATGGTCTCACCTAGTTGTGCTGGCGGGGGTTGAGCTTTGGCTCTGTCGTCCCACCTCTCATTGTCAATCAACTGGAATGTGATGGTCTCCCTGTGTGGGGAATAGAGACGCATCTCCCGGGAGGAGGTGGATGCTGGGAGCCAGAAACAGGCAGAGAGGAGAGACTTAGATAACTAGGTAGAGAAACATAGACAAGGAGGGAGGGAAGGGAATAGATGCGGTGATGGGTGAAGATAGAATGTGAGAGAGAGAGAGAGAGAGAGAGAGAGAGAGAGAGAGAGAGAGAGAGAGAGAGAGAGAGAGAGAGAGAGAGAGAGAGAGAGAGAGAGAGAGAGAGAGAGAGAGAGAGAGAGAGAGAGAGAGAGAGAGAGAGAGAGAGAGAGAGAGAGAGAGAGAGAGAGAGAGAGGTAGAGAGATAGAGAGAGAGAGAGAGAGAGAGAGAGAGAGAGAGAGAGAGAGAGAGAGAGAGAGAGAGAGAGAGAGAGAGAGAGAGAGAGAGAGAGAGAGAGAGAGAGAGAGAGAGAGAGAGAGAGAGAGAGAGAGAGAGAGAGAGAGAGAGAGAGAGAGAGAGAGAGAGAGAGAGAGAGAGAGAGAGAGAGAGAGAGAGAGAGAGAGAGAGAGAGAGAGAGAGAGAGAGAGAGAGAGAGAGAGAGAGAGAGAGAGAGAGAGAGAGAGAGGAGAGAGAGAGAGAGAGAGAGAGAGAGAGAGAGAGAGAGAGAGAGAGAGAGAGAGAGAGAGAGAGGAGAGAGAGAGAGAGAGAGAGAGAGAGAGAGAGAGAGAGAGAGAGGAGAGAGAGTAGAGAGAGAGAGAGAGAGAGAGAGAGAGAGAGAGAGAGAGAGAGAGAGAGAGAGAGAGAGAGAGAGAGAGAGAGAGAGAGAGAGAGAGAGAGAGAGAGAGAGAGAGAGAGAGAGAGAGAGAGAGAGAGAGAGAGAGAGAGGAGAGAGAGAGAGAGAGAGAGAGAGAGAGAGAGAGAGAGAGAGAGAGAGAGAGAGAGAGAGAGAGAGAGAGAGAGAGAGAGAGAGAGAGAGAGAGAGAGAGAGAGAGAGAGAGAGAGAGAGAGAGAGAGAGAGAGAGAGAGAGAGAGAGAGAGAGAGAGAGAGAGAGAGAGAGAGAGAGAGAGAGAGAGAGAGATAGAGAGAGAGAGAGAGAGAGAGAGAGAGAGAGAGAGAGAGAGAGAGAGAGAGAGAGAGAGAGAGAGAGAGAGAGAGAGAGAGAGAGAGAGAGAGAGAGAGAGAGAGAGAGAGAGAGAGAGAGAGAGAGAGAGAGAGAGAGAGAGAGAGAGAGAGAGAGAAGTGAGAGAAAACGTTTAAACTTTTAATTTCAAGTTTTAACTTAATTGCTGACTTCACCATTCTCCTTCTTAGTCCCACACTTCTGTGTCCCTTCCTCTCTATCCATCCATCCATCCCTCCCTCCCTCCTGCATCCCTCCACTCCTCTCTCCCTCCCTCCACTCCCCCTCCCTCCACTCCCCCTTCCCTCCTCGCTACCAAAACCTTAATGTTTATATCCAGTGTCTCAGGAATACTGTCACCTGGACCACCTACACACTTGAGACAACATTTGCATGTTTGCGGTGAGGGTTGAGCTTCAGCTGTTGACTTCCGCTTCTCTGGTGAAGAATTACGAAGAATTAGAGGCACCAACGCGTACGTGGTCTTCCATCAGCAGTTTTGTCCTGGTCTAATATTACCCGTACAACACTAAACTCTCCCGAGTCAACACTTGGCCACGGACAGCAGTAGCGGCGTCTTCTGCCCTGGTGTCTCGCACACAACTCAATCATAACTTCACTACACTTTTAGGACGTTGTCAGACATGGATCGAATAATTCAGGTACCTGCACCCTTTAAAACATTATATCTGAACTGTACACACTCAGACATTAACTATACAACATCCAGTCTCAGTAAATCACTTTGACGAAAACACTTGTTTCTTGTATCTATCAGAAAAAAATCAGATAAACCGTATTTCCGTCACACGCACCTCAGTACTCACCTTTTTTTCCTCTTTGTTTATAAAAGAATGATATCTTCAATAAAACAATAGACACAAACATGATTCCTGATAAATAGATCACACAGAACCTACCAGGCGCACCAAGTTACACTGAACAACATCACACAGAACCTACCAGGAGCACCAAGTTACACTGAACAACATCACACAGAACCTACCAGGAGCACCAAGTTACACTGAACAACATCAAAATGATCTGAGCAAATCATGACAATAATCAAGTACACGAACCTGAGTAGCAGAGCTCCTAACAGTTAGACACACACACAAACAAGACAACCAGGCAGTTAGACAACACTCCCGCTCTAACAAGCTCAGCAAGGCACAAAATATTAGAAATGCTCACAAATCCCCGGCACCACAAGTCACTTATTATAGAAGATAAAGTACGGGAAACACTCACAATAAATAACATAACACTGGAAATAATAATATTCTTTATCATAATAATAATAATAAAAATAATAATAATTGAGTTACAAGAAAGTACAAGGACGTTGTGAGATTACATAATATGGGTATTTTTCAGTCTTGTAAAGCCACTAACACACAAAGCGTTTCGGGGCAGAAATGAACAATTTCCATCACAAAAACTACAACACAATGCACTCGCAAAACATCAAATCTCCTATACCCAAGAAACAATATAAAACCCCACTACACCTTATCCATCACTCCAGGATCTGTGTCCTTACCTTATCCATCACTCCACACTGTCCTCTGAGCCATTATCATCAAAGGACTATATATCAACAGTCTCTTTCCTAATTTAAATGTTCATATTCTCCCCAGAGGCTCTTAACTCTCAAGGAGCAACCACGCGTTCATCTTTTGTCAACATTAAGAGGCTTCCCCACTCACAGGTTGAAGTGTTTCCTGCTCGCACCAGTTGAGCAGCTCCTCGGTAGACTCTTCTAAGTCAACCTCCACTCCAGTTACAGCCTCGACCCTTTCGCTGAATTTTAATTTAGCGTCTCTGTCCTTCATACTGTCTAATAAATGACCAAGGTTTGTTTCTTTGGGGATACCAGCTACCTTATACACTCTCCTTATCCCGTGGGCCAGACCTGTACAGACCTGTACAAGGGAGCCGGTCGGCCGAGCGGACAGAACGCTGGACTTGTGATCCTGTGGTCCTGGATTCGATCCCAGGACCACAGGATCACCCGTCCTCACACTAGGCCCGTCCTCACACTAGGCCCGTCCTCACACTAGGCTGGTTAAAGCAGCGGCCGTCCTCCGCAGACGCATTCATCAATGTTAACACACTGTGTATTAAACATTAGTTTGTTCTCATGTATAAATTAATATTTTTATACATACAGATTCTATGTATAGTTAAGCGTAGGTTAGGTTAGGTGTTTAGGTTCTGTTGACGATTATTTGTATTTGTAGTTCGTGGGTGAAGCATTTATAGAATTGTGGTTCCAACAGAGGACGTGAGCGAAGCACTTGTTCCGGAAGTGTTCGGATATCATCAGTTGTGAGTCGTGTGTAAACCGCTTCTCATTCATAAACAGCGGGTTTGGCTGCTGGATTAACGAGGTTGGATCTTTGTATGCGAGGATGGGCTGCTCTGAGTGGGGGTCGTGAGCGTGAGCATTCGAAGCTTGAAATGAAGCCCTGAGCCTCCATACGTCTGTGGGGGCAAGTCGCAGCTCGTCCTTGTCAACAAAGGCTAATACTAATTATTCTAACTGTCAAGCCCGCCTATTTACGAACGTAAATCACTTTACACACGACTCACAACAGATGACGTTCGACATTTCGAGCCAACGAACGTCCCGAACAGAAAACAACAATACTTTTTTGCCGTTTTCTATCCAAATCTCACCTGTAAATACTTCACCCAATAATTTCCAACACCACTTAAACACCATAACGGAACCTAACCCAGACTTAACCATATACCAAGTGTTAATATATAACAATATAAATTTATATTTGCGAAAACGTCGATTTTTGAGTACTCAGATACGGTAAAAATAATATATAAGTCTTTGAGGTGGGCAGCCGCCACCTTGAGCCACCACTGCCTGGGGCCAGGCGGTCAGTGCAGTGAGTCGTTATGTATGGTAAGTGCTGTGATGTGGTGCGTGTGACGGATATACGGGAAGTTTATCTGAACAGTTTCACCGCATCTGATAGATACAAGTGTTTTCGTCAAAGTGATTTACTGAGACTGGATGTTGTATAGTTAATGTCTGAGTGTGTACAGTTCAGATATAATGTTTTAAAGGGTGCAGGTACCTGAATTATTCGATCCATGTATGGCAGTGTCCTAAAAGTGTAGTGAAGTTATGATTGAGTTGTGTGCGAGACACCAGGGCAGAAGACGCCGCTACTGCTGTCCATGGCCAAGTGTTGACTCGGGATAGTTTAGTGTTGTACGGGAAATATTAGACCAGGACAAAACTGCTGATGGAAGACCACGTACGCGATGGTGCCTCTTAATTCTTCGTGCAGTGTTTCTCGTCTTGTGGCGAAATATTACGTCGTCTCCCTAAATGTGTTTGCGAGCGTGACGTCAGCAGTGTGGCGCCAACCACTGGGCCCCGCCTCACCTCCCTGGACGAGGTACACCATCGTCTCCTCCTCCAAGACAAGATACACCAGCGTCTCCTCCTCCAAGACAAGATACACCAGCGTCTCCTCCTTCAAGACAAGATACACCAGCGCTCTCCTCCTCCAAGACAAGATACACCATCGTCTCCTCCTCCAAGACAAGATACACCAGCGTCTCCTCCTCCAAGACAAGATACACCAGCGTCTCCTCCTTCAAGAAAAGATACACCAGCGTCTCCTCCTTCAAGACAAGATACACCAGCGCTCTCCTCCTCCAAAACAAGATACACCAGCGTCTCCTTCTCCAAGACAAGATACACCAGCGTCTCCTTCTCCAAGACAAGATACACCAGCGTCTCCTCCTCCAAGACAAGATACACCAGCGTCTCCTCCTCCAAGACAAGATACACCAGCGTTTCCTCCTTCAAGACAAGATACACCAGCGCTCTCCTCCTCCAAGACAAGATACACCAGCGCTCTCCTCCTCCAAGACAAGATACACCAGCGTCTCCTCCTCCAAGACAAGATACACCAGCGTCTCCTCCTTCAAGACAAGATACACCAGCGTCTCCTCCTTCAAGACAAGATACACCAGCGTCTCCTCCTCCAAGACAAGATACACCAGCGTCTCCTCCTTCAAGACAAGATACACCAGCGTCTCCTCCTCCAAGACAAGATACACCAGCGTCTCCTCCTCCAAGACAAGATACACCAGCGTCTCCTCCTTCAAGACAAGATACACCAGCGTCTCCTCCTTCAAGACAAGATACACCAGCGCTCTCCTCCTCCAAGACAAGATACACCAGCGTCTCCTTCTCCAAGACAAGATACACCAGCGTCTCCTCCAAGACAAGATACACCAGCGTCTCCTCCTCCAAGACAAGATACACCAGCGTCTCCTCCTTCAAGACAAGATACACCAGCGCTCTCCTCCTCCAAGACAAGATACACCAGCGTCTCCTCCTCCAAGACAAGATACACCAGCGTCTCCTCCTCCAAGACAAGATACACCAGCGCTCTCCTCCTCCAAGACAAGATACACCAGCGTCTCCTCCTTCAAGACAAGATACACCAGCGTCTCCTCCTTCAAGACAAGATACACCAGCGTCTCCTCCTCCAAGACAAGATACACCAGCGTCTCCTCCTTCAAGACAAGATACACCAGCGTCTCCTCCTCCAAGACAAGATACACCAGCGTCTCCTCCTTCAAGACAAGATACACCAGCGTCTCCTCCTCCAAGACAAGATACACCAGCGTCTCCTCCTCCAAGACAAGATACACCAGCGTCTCCTCCTCCAAGACAAGATACACCAGCGCTCTCCTCCTCCAAGACAAGATACACCAGCGTCTCCTCCTTCAAGACAAGATACACCAGCGTCTCCTCCTTCAAGACAAGATACACCAGCGTCTCCTCCTCCAAGACAAGATACACCAGCGTCTCCTCCTTCAAGACAAGATACACCAGCGTCTCCTCCTCCAAGACAAGATACACCAGCGTCTCCTCCTTCAAGACAAGATACACCAGCGTCTCCTCCTCCAAGACAAGATACACCAGCGTCTCCTCCTCCAAGACAAGATACACCAGCGTCTCCTCCTTCAAGACAAGATACACCAGCGTCTCCTCCTTCAAGACAAGATACACCAGCGTCTCCTCCTCCAAGACAAGATACACCAGCGTCTCCTCCTTCAAGACAAGATACACCAGCGTCTCCTCCTCCAAGACAATATACACCAGCGTCTCCTCCTTCAAGACAAGATACACCAGCGTCTCCTCCTCCAAGACAAGATACACCAGCGTCTCCTCCTCCAAGACAAGATACACCAGCGCTCTCCTCCTCCAAGACAAGATACACCAGCGTCTCCTCCTCCAAGACAAGATACACCAGCGTCTCCTCCTCCAAGACAAGATACACCAGCGCTCTCCTCCTCCAAGACAAGATACACCAGCGTCTCCTCCTCCAAGACAAGATACACCAGCGTCTCCTCCTCCAAGACAAGATACACCAGCGTCTCCTCCTTCAAGACAAGATACACCAGCGCTCTCCTCCTCCAAGACAAGGTTAGTAACACCTCGATGCTCAAGCGTGACATTTACCTGCGCACCTTACATATATGGATTAAAATATGACTAGTCATGCGGTATATGAGGATTTTAATGTACATAAACAAGACCAAAAGGATAGAAATAACTAGTTTTCTTGCCATTTCAGGTAAAACCTTTTTAGCTCATCGTGTGACAGGAATCCACCAAGTTTTAAGGTACGTAACAATTTCTTTTCTGTTTCCATTGTTGCCATATTATGACGTGTAGTAATTAATCCCAACTTAAGAAAAGTTGGATAACAAAGTCACTTCATAGACGAAGTATTAAATTTTAAAAGTATATTGGGTAGAACTAGGCTGGTGCTGTGTCGTCGAGGAGGACCTTCCGGGTGACAAGGTCAGCAGGGACACAATGTCTCTGGTCCCTGGTGTAAGTGGAAGCTGGGACCTTCCGGGTGACAAGGTCAGCAGGGACACAATGTCTCTGGTCCCTGGTGTAAGTGGAAGCTGGGACCTTCCGGGTGACAAGGTCAGCAGGGACACAATGTCTGGTCCCTGGTGTAAGTGGAAGCTGGGACCTTCCGGGTGACAAGGTCAGCAGGGACACAATGTCTCTGGTCCCTGGTGTAAGTGGAAGCTGGGACCTTCCGGGTGACAAGGTCAGCAGAGACACAATGTCTCTGGTCCCTGGTGTAAGTGGAAGCTGGGACCTTCCGGGTGACAAGGTCAGCAGGGACACAATGTCTGGTCCCTGGTGTAAGTGGAAGCTGGGACCTTCCGGGTGACAAGGTCAGCAGGGACACAATGTCTGGTCCCTGGTGTAAGTGGAAGCTGGGACCTTCCGGGTGACAAGGTCAGCAGAGACACAATGTCTCTGGTCCCTGGTGTAAGTGGAAGCTGGGACCTTCCGGGTGACAAGGTCAGCAGAGACACAATGTCTCTGGTCCCTGGTGTAAGTGGAAGCTGGGACCTTCCGGGTGACAAGGTCAGCAGGGACACAATGTCTGGTCCCTGGTGTAAGTGGAAGCTGGGACCTTCCGGGTGACAAGGTCAGCAGGGACACAATGTCTGGTCCCTGGTGTAAGTGGAAGCTGGGTCTATGTGGGGAAAGTGGTCGCCAAGCGTCGAGTCTCTTGACTCATAGTTGTAATGGGGTAAAAACTGGCCTTGGGTGAACAATTCCTGGAGGTTATCTTGAGGTTATCTAGAGATGATTTCGAGGCTTTTTAGTGTCCCAGCGGCCCGGTCCTCGACCAGGCCTCCACCCCCAGGAAGCAGCCCGTGACAGCTGACTAACACAAAGGTACCTATTTACTGCTAGGTAACAGGGGCATAGGGTGAAAGAAACTCTGCCCATTGTTTCTCGCCGGCGCCTGGGATCGAACCCAGGACCACAGGATCACAAGTCCAGTGTTCTGTCCGGTCGGCAGACCGGCTTCTAGTCCTGTGTCGTGGGTGTATGGGGGCGCACTTGCCGGCTGAGGTACGTCTTGTAAGTGTTGTCAAGCTGCCTAGCTAGACAGAAGTAAGCTGGCCGGTCAGTTTTCGTGGAGAACTGAGCCGGATGTCACTGTAGTAGGTGAAGGCAGGTCCAACACAGACATCAAGGTAAGTCCCTTTTGACCGACCACCTGTTTAATATGTTTGCTCTGTCATGTATATGAATTAGTGTCAAACAAGTGACTTTGTTATAACCTAAGTAAACAGCTGTCAACGTGTTCCCAGAGACACATAATGTGGCACAATGGATAAATTCAAATAACTGTGTAACATAAAATGGGCGGCAAGTATGTACACTGACGGAGGTGTTGCAGAGTGCCAGGCACTCTGGGGGTCCCATAGTGTCTGCAGGGGCCGACAGTGTGGCACGCACTGTGGGGGTCCCATAGTGTCTGCAGGGGCCGACAGTGTGGCACGCACTCTGGGGGTCCCATAGTGTCTGCGGGGGCCGACAGTGTGGCACGCACTCTGGGGGTCCCAGTGTCTGCAGGGGCCGACAGTGTGGCACGCACTCTGGGGGTCCCAGTGTCTGCAGGGGCCGACAGTGTGGCACGCACTCTGGGGGTCCCATAGTGTCTGCAGGGGCCGACAGTGTGGCACGCACTCTGGGGGTCCCATAGTGTCTGCAGGGGCCGACAGTGTGGCACGCACTCTGGGGGTCCCAGTGTCTGCAGGGGCCGACAGTGTGGCACGCACTCTGGGGGTCCCAGTGTCTGCAGGGGCCGACAGTGTGGCACGCACTGTGGGGGTCCCATAGTGTCTGCAGGGGCCGACAGTGTGGCACGCATCAACCTGATCTATACCGTTTGAGGCCG
Organism: Procambarus clarkii; assembly: GCF_040958095.1. Classification (NCBI taxonomy): domain Eukaryota; kingdom Metazoa; phylum Arthropoda; class Malacostraca; order Decapoda; family Cambaridae; genus Procambarus; species Procambarus clarkii. The sequence continues at coordinate 31,531,743 of NC_091217.1, read as the reverse complement.
GACTCGTCCTAAACATCGTTGGGTCCTACTGTATCGTTGGGTCCTACTGTATCGTTGGGTCCTACTGTATCGTTGGGTCCTACTGTATCGTTGGGTCCTACTGTATCATTGGGTGCTACTGTATCAATGGGTGCTACTGTATCGTTCGGTCCTACTGTATCGTTCGGTCCTACTGTATCATTGGGTCCTACTGTATCGTTGGGTCCTACTGTATCGTTGGGTCCAACTGTATCGTTGGGTCCTACTGTATCATTGGGCCCTACTGTATCATTGGGTCCTGCTGTATCATTGGGTCCTGCTGTATCATTGGGTCCTACTGTATCATTGGGTGCTACTGTATCATTGGGTGCTACTGTATCATTGGGTGCTACTGTATCATTGGGTCCTACTGTATCGTTGGGTCCTACTGTATCATTGGGTCCTACTGTATCATTGGGTCCTATTGTATCATTGGGTGCTACTGTATCATTGGGTGCTACTGTATCATTGGGTCCTACTGTATCATTGGGTCCTACTGTATTATTGGGTCCTACTGTATCATTGGGTCCTACTGTATCATTGGGTCCTACTGTATCGTTGGGTCCTACTGTATCATTGGGTCCTACTGTATCATTGGGTCCTACTGTATCATTGGGTCCTACTGTATCATTGGGTCCTACTGTATCATTGGGTCCTACTGTATCATTGGGTGCTACTGTATCATTGGGTCCTACTGTATCATTGGGTCCTACTGTATCATTGGGTCCTACTGTATCATTGGGTCCTACTGTATCATTGGGTCCTACTGTATTATTGGGTGCTACTGTATCATTGGGTGCTACTGTATCATTGGGTCCTACTGTATCATTGGGTCCTACTGTATCATTGGGTCCTACTGTATCATTGGGTCCTACTGTATCATTGGGTCCTACTGTATCATTGGGTCCTACTGTATCATTGGGTCCTACTGTATCATTGGGTGCTACTGTATCATTGGGTCCTATTGTATCATTGGGTCCTACTGTATCATTGGGTGCTACTGTATCATTGGGTGCTACAGCCGTTGTGGTCAACAAGGGCACGAGAGGGGTTGTTAACAGTTTTCGGAGATACAGAGTTAGTCAGGTCGTGTCCTCGACATTCTTGGGGGACAGTCATCATCGTTTACCTCACTGTCACCATCTTCACTATACTCGTCCTTCCTCACTGTCACCATCTTCACTATACTCGTCCTTCCTCACTGTCATCAGCTTCACTATACTCGTCCTTCCTCACTGTCACCATCTTCACTATACTCGTCCTTCCTCACTGTCATCATCTTCACTATACTCGTCCTTCCTCACTGTCACCATCTTCACTACACCCTTCCCTCACCACTGTCGCCATCTTCACTACACCCTTCCCTCATCACTGTCACCATCTTCACTGCACCCTTCCCTCATCACTGTCGCCATCTTCACTACACCCTTCCCTCATCACTGTCGCCATCTTCACTACACCCTTCCCTCATCACTGTCACCATCTTCACTACACCCTTCCCTCATCACTGTCACCATCTTCACTACACCCTTCCCTCATCACTGTCACCATCTTCACTACACCCTTCCCTCATCACTGTCACCATCTTCACTACATCCTTCCCTCATCACTGTCACCATATTCACTACACCCTTCCCTCATCACTGTCACCATCTTCACTACATCCTTCCCTCATCACTCTCACCATCTTCACTACACCCTTCCCTCATCACTGTCACCATCTTCACTACACCCTTCCCTCATCACTGTCGCCATCTTCACTACATCCTTCCCTCATCACTGTCACCATCTTCACTACATCCTTCCCTCATCACTGTCACCATCTTCACTACACCCTTCCCTCATCACTGTCGCCATCTTCACTACACCCTTCCCTCATCACTGTCACCATCTTCACTACACCCTTCCCTCATCACTGTCACCATCTTCACTACATCCTTCCTCTCATCACTGTCACCATCTTCACTGCACCCTTCCTCTCATCACTGTCACCATCTTCACCAAGAGGACACCACCGGGTACCAGATTCTAAGGGCTCTTAACACCTAATTACCACAAAACAGTGTGCTGAATTAATATTTTACGAGGATGGAATTTGTTTTAAAAAAACAAACTCTATGGATTCGGCACCGGTCATTTCGTGTCTACCGACTTGCCTATTACCGTCCCCTTATACCTACCAGTCATCTTGCAACATTTTCTGAGGCTAACTCTAGGCTCCATCCCTGAACAAAGAATCGTTCTCCTGTAGATATAGATAACATAATATTAGAGGAATTTATTAAATGACTTTAATATGGTTTCTGTATATAATAAATCCATCACTAACATATATATATATATATATATATATATATATATATATATATATATATATATATATATATATATATATATATATATATATATATTTTATATATATATATATATATATATATATATATATATATATATATATATATATATATATATATATATATATATATATATATATATATATATATATATATTCTATATCTTTATCCTTCAGGTTAAAAGATTTCTAAGAATACCGAAGGAAAAAAACAGCATTTTCTCCCCCCTTCTGATATCGCAGTAATAAGAAGCATGTTATCGTTGTTGTCTCCTTGTTGGTCTGTGTTTTAATTAGCTGGCGCCCCTCGTGTGTGTGTGTGTGTGTGTGTGTACTCACCTATTTGTACTCACCTATTTGTGCTTGCAGGATCGAGCATTGACTCTTGGATCCCGCCTTTCTAGCATCGGTTGTTTACAGCAATGACTCCTGTTCCATTTCCCTATCATACCTAGTTTTAAAACTATGAATAGTATTTGCTTCCACAACCTGTTCCCCAAGTGCATTCCATTTTTCTACTACTCTCACGCTAAAAGAAAACTTCCTAACATCTCTGTGACTCATCTGAGTTTCTAGTTTCCACCCATGTCCCCTCGTTCTGTTATTATTACGTGTGAACATTTCATCTATTTCCACTTTGTCAATTCCCCTGAGTATTTTATATGTCCCTATCATATCTCCTCTCTCCCTTCTTTTCTCTAGTGTCGTAAGGTTCTGTTCCTTCAGCCGCTCTTCATATCCCATCCCTCGTAACTCTGGGACAAGCCTCGTCGCAAACCTCTGAACCTTCTCCAGTTTCTTTATGTGTTTCTTCAGGTGGGGGCTCCATGATGGCGCGGCATACTCTAAGACGGGTCTCACGTAGGCAGTGTAAAGCGCCTTAAAAGCCTCCTCATTTAGGTTTCTGAATGAAGTTCTAATTTTCGCCAGTGTAGAGTACGCTGCTGTCGTTATCCTATTTATATGTGCCTCAGGAGTTAGATTAGGTGTCACATCCACTCCCAGGTCTCTTTCTCGAATCGTTACAGGTAGGCTGTTCCCCTTCATTGTGTACTGTCCCTTTGGTCTCCTGTCACCTGATCCCATTTCCATAACTTTACATTTACTGGTGTTAAACTCCAGTAGCCATTTCCCTGACCATCTCTGCAGCCTGTTTAAGTCCTCTTGGAGGATCCTACAATCCTCGTCTGTCACAACTCTTCTCATTAATTTTGCGTCATCCGCAAACATTGACATGTATGATTCCACTCCTGTAAACATATCATTTACGTAAATTAGAAAGAGGATTGGTCCCAGCACCGATCCTTGAGGTACTCCATGTGTGTGCGTGTGTGTGTGTGCGCGTGTGTGTGTGTGTGTGTGTGCGTGCGTGTGTGTGTGTGTGTGTGTGTGTGTGTGTGTGTGTGTGTGTGTGTGTGTGTGTGTGTGGTGTGTGTGGTGTGTGTGTGTGTGTGTGTGTGTGTGTGTGTGTGTGTGTGTGTGTGTGTGTGGTGTGTGTGTACTCACCTATATGTACTCACCTATATGTGCTTGCAGGATCGAGCATTGACTCTTGGATCCCGCCTTTCTAGCTATCGGTTGTTTACAGCAATGACTCCTGTCCCATTTCCCTATCATACCTAGTTTTAAAAGTATGAATAGTATTTGCTTCCACAACCTGTTCCCCAAGTGCATTCCATTTTTCTACTACTCTCACGCTAAAAGAAAACTTCCTAACATCTCTGTGACTCATCTGAGTTTCCAGTTTCCACCCATGTCCCCTCGTTCTGTTATTATTTCGTGTGAACATTTGATCTATTTCCACTTTGTCAATTCCCCTGAGTATTTTATATGTCCCTATCATATCTCCTCTCTCCCTTCTTTTCTCTAGTGTCGTAAGGTTCAGTTCCTTCAGCCGCTCTTCATATCCCATCCCTCGTAGCTCTGGGACAAGCCTCGTCGCAAACCTCTGAACCTTCTCCAGTTTCTTTATGTGTTTCTTCAGGTGGGGGCTCCATGATGGCGCGGCATACTCTAAGACGGGTCTCACGTAGGCAGTGTAAAGCGCCCTAAAAGCTTCCTCATTTAGGTTTCTGAATGAAGTTCTAATTTTCGCCAGTGTAGAGTACGCTGCTGTCGTTATCCTATTTATATGTGCCTCAGGAGTTAGATTAGGTGTCACATCCACTCCCAGGTCTCTTTCTCGAATCGTTACAGGTAGGCTGTTCCCCTTCATTGTGTACTGTCCCTTTGGTCTCCTGTCACCTGATCCCATTTCCATAACTTTACATTTACTGGTGTTAAACTCCAGTAGCCATTTCTCTGACCATCTCTGCAGCCTGTGTAAGTCCTCTTGGAGGATCCTACAATCCTCGTCTGTCACAACTCTTCTCATTAATTTTGCGTCATCTGCAAACATTGACATGTATGATTCCACTCCTGTAAACATATCATTTACGTAAATTAGAAAGAGGATTGGTCCCAGCACCGATCCTTGAGGTACTCCACTTGTTACTGTTCGCCAGTCTGACTTTTCGCCCCTTACCATTACCCTCTGGCTCCTTCCTGTTAGGTAGTTCTTCACCCATACTAGGGCCTTTCCGCTTACTCCTGCCTGCCTCTCAAGTTTGTATAGCAGTCTCATGTGCGGTACCGTATCAAAGGCCTTTTGGCAGTCAAGAAATATGCAGTCTGCCCAGCCTTCTCTGTCCTGCCTTATCCTTGTTACTTTATCATAGAATTCTAAAAGGTTTGTTAGGCATGATTTCCCTGTCCAGAACCCATGTTGGTGCTTGTTTACAAACCCAATGCTCTCCAGGTGCTCAACAAGTCTTAGCCTAATTATTCTTTCAAGTATTTTGCAGGGGATGCTTGTCAGTGATACGGGTCTGTAGTTAAGTGCCTCCTCCCTATCCCCCTTTTTGAAAATCGGTACGACATTTGCCTCCTTCCAGCAACTGGGCAATTCTCCCGACATAAGTGACTCATTGAAGATCATTGCCAGAGGCACGCTGAGAGCCTGCGCTGCCTCTTTAAGTATCCACGGTCTTACTTTGTCTGGTCCAACAGCTTTATTTGCATCCAGTGTTGTCAACTGTTTCATTACATCCTCTGCTGTCACCTCTATATCTGATAGTCTTTCATCTTGGGTAATCTCTTCTAACAATGGGAGCTGCTCAGGCTCGGTAGTGAACACTCCATGGAATTTTGCATTCAGTACCTCGCAGATTTCCTTGTCGCTTTCTGTATATGCCCCTTCTGTTTTCCTCAGTCTTGTCACTTGGTCATTTACCGACATCTTCCTTCTTATATGGCTATGTAGTAATTTTGGTTGCTTTTTCGCTTTGACTGCAATATCATTCTCATAATTTCTTTCCGACACTCGTCTTATGTTAATGTAATCATTCCTAGCTCTGTTACATCTAATCCTGTTGTCCTCTGTCCTTTGTCTTCTGTACTTCCTCCACTCCCTCCTGCTTCTCACCTTTGCTTCCTGACACTGTCTATTAAACCATGGGTTATTATATTCCCTCCTGCTTTTTTTCTTTATTGTTGGAATAAATCTATCTTCAGCCTCCTTGCATTTCAATATGACTTGGGTCATCATACCTTGCACTGTTTTTCCTCTAAGTTCTTCCTCCCACTGCACTTCTCCCAGGTAGTCCCTTATCCTTCTGTAGTCCCCTTTTCTGTAATCAAGTCTCCTTTCCCGGACCTCTTGTCCTTTGGTCACAATTTTAAGCTCCATCATGTAGTCAAAGGCTAGGACACAATGGTCACTAGCTCCTAGTGGTATTTCATGTTCCAACTGCTCGATGTCTTCTACATTCTGAGTGATAATGAGATCTAATAGGCTGGGCGTATCCCCTCCTCTTTCCCTAGTATCTTCTTTCACATGCTGTGTTAGGAAATTCCTGTCAATAACGTCTACCAGCTTCGCTCCCCAGGTCTCCTCCCCGCCATGGGGATTCCTCGTTTCCCAATCTATCTCTCCGTGATTTAGGTCCCCCATGACCAGCAGCTTCGCTCTCATTCTATGCACTAAAGTTGCTGCCCTCTGCAGTTCATCCATACATGTCTTGTTGCTGTCCTCGTACTCCTGCCTGGGCCTTCTACTGTTTGGTGGGGGATTGTAGAGTATCAAGATTACAATCTTCTTCCCATCCACTGTCAGGGTTCCATGTATGAAGCTTGTGCTTTCATTGGTACCCGGATTTTCCAGCTCATCAAACTTCCATTTCCGCTTTATTAGTAGTGCCACTCCACCTCCCTGTCTCTGTGTCCTTTCTTTTCTTATCACCTGGTACCCCTCTGGAAAGATTGCATCCGAGATCATGCCATTTATTTTAGTTTCCACTATTGCCACTATGTCTGGGTCTGCCTCACTAACTCTTTCTTTTATCTCTTCTGCTTTATTGGCTACCCCATCAGCATTGGTGTACCAAACCTTGAGACTCTTCTTGGAAACTCGGGTGTCAGAGTTCCCCCTTTCACCAGGGGTCTGGGGGGAACTGGGGGGTGTCTGGGGGGCAAGTGGGGGCTGTGGGGGCGAGTGGGGGGGTGCTAGGGGGGTGCCTGGGAGTGCCTGGTAGGCGAATGGGGTCTGGGCATCTAGGGGGGTAGGAAGGGCATAATGGGTCTGAAAGTTAGGGGTCTGAATAGCATAGGGGGGTTGAGAAATAGAGTGAGACTGAGAGTCAGATAGAGGTTGAGAGGTTGGGGGGAAGAGGGATACTGAGGTGAGATGAGAATGGAGCATGGGTGCTGGGAGTGGAAGAGAGGGTATATTAGTTAGGGGGGAATCGGGGGTAGGTGGGGGTTTTGGGGTAGAAGAGGGGAAGAGGGAGATGGGGGAAGGTGTATCGGGTCACAAGGTGAGGGGGTTAAATGTGGGCTGGAGGTGCATAGGAGGGGTGAGGGTTGGGTGGGGTTTGGGGGTGAGTGAATGTGTGTGTGTGTGTGTGTGTGTGTGTGTGTGTGTGTGTGTGTGTGTGTGTGTGTGTGTGTGTGTGTGTGTGTGTGTGTACTCACCTAGTTGTACTCACCTAGTTGTGCTTGCGGGGGTCGAGCTCTGGCTCTTTGGTCCCGCCTCTTAACCGTCAATCAACAGGTGTACAGGTTCCTGAGCCTATTGGGCTCTGTCATATCTACACTTGAAACTGTGTATGGAGTCAGCCTCCGCCACATCACTTCCTAATGCATTCCATTTGTCAACCACTCTGACACTAAAAAAGTTCTTTCTAATATCTCTGTGGCTCATTTGGGCACTCAGTTTCCACCTGTGTCCCCTTGTGCGTGTTCCCCTTGTGTTAAATAGACTGTCTTTATCTACCCTATCAATCCCCTTCAGAATCTTGAATGTGGTGATCATGTCCCCCCTAACTCTTCTGTCTTCCAGCGAAGTGAGGTTTAATTCCCGTAGTCTCTCCTCGTAGCTCATACCTCTCAGCTCGGGTACTAGTCTGGTGGCAAACCTTTGAACCTTTTCCAGTTTAGTCTTATCCTTGACTAGATATGGACTCCATGCTGGAGCTGCATACTCCAGGATTGGCCTGACATATGTGGTATACAAAGTTCTGAATGATTCTTTACACAAGTTTCTGAATGCCGTTCGTATGTTGGCCAGCCTGGCATATGCCGCTGATGTTATCCGCTTGATATGTGCTGCAGGAGACAGGTCTGGCGTGATATCAACCCCCAAGTCTTTTTCCTTCTCTGACTCCTGAAGAATTTCCTCTCCCAGATGATACCTTGTATCTGGCCTCCTGCTCCCTACACCTATCTTCATTACATTACATTTGGTTGGGTTAAACTCTAACAACCATTTGTTCGACCATTCCTTCAGCTTGTCTAGGTCTTCTTGAAGTCTCAAACAGTCCTCTTCTGTTTTAATCCTTCTCATAATTTTAGCATCGTCTGCAAACATTGAGAGAAATGAATCGATACCCTCTGGGAGATCATTTACATATATCAGATACAAGATAAGACCGAGTACAGAGCCCTGTGGGACTCCACTGATGACTTCACGCCAATCGGAGGTCTCACCCCTCACCGTAACTCTCTGATTCCTATTGCTTAGATACTCCCTTATCCACTGGAGCACCTTGCCAGCTACACCTGCCTGTCTCTCCAGCTTATGTACCAGCCTCTTATGCGGTACTGTGTCAAAGGCTTTCCGACAATCCAAGAAAATGCAGTCCGCCCAGCCCTCTCTTTCTTGCTTAATCTGTGTCACCTGATCGTAGAATTCTATCAAGCCTGTAAGGCAAGATTTACCCTCCCTGAACCCTTGTTGGCGATTTGTCACGAAGTCCCTTCTCTCCAGATGTGTTACCAGGTTTTTTCTCACGATCTTCTCCACGCGATCTGTGTGTGAGTGTGTGTGTGTGTGTGTGTGTGTGAGTGTGTGTGTGTGTTTGTGTGTGTGTGTGTGTGTGTGTGTGTGTGAGTGTGAGTGTGAGTGTGAGTGTGTGTGTGTGTGTGTGTGTGTGTGTGTGTGTGTGTGTGTGTGTGTGTGTGTGTGTGTGTGTGTGTGTGTGTGTGTACACGACTACTAGCCTGGGTTTTATGGCATATTTAATGAGGGTTGACCCTCCTATTGATTACAGTGTTTTGTAAGGGGTGCTGAGCTGTGTGTGTGTACTCACCTAGTTGTACTCACCTAGTTGTGCTTGCGGGGGTTGAGCTCTGGCTCTTTGGTCCCGCCTCTCAACCGTCAATCAACAGGTGTACAGGTTCCTGAGCCTATTGGGCTCTATCATATCTACACTTGAAACTGTGTATGGAGTGAGCCTCCACCACATCACTTCCTAATGCATTCCATTTGTCAACCACTCTGACACTAAAAAAGTTCTTTCTAATATATCTGTGGCTCATTTGGGCACTCAGTTTCCACCTGTGTCCCCTAGTGCGTGTGCCCCTTGTGTTAAATAGCCTGTCTTTATCAACCCTGTCAATTCCCTTGAGAATCTTGGATGTTGTGATCATGTCCCCCCCAACTCTTCTGTCTTCCAACGAAGTGAGGTTCAATTCCCGTAGTCTCTCCTCGTAGCTCATATCTCTCAGCTCGGGTACTAGTCTGGTGGCAAACCTTTGAACCTTTTCCAGTTTAGTCTTATGCTTGACTAGATATGGACTCCATGCTGGAGCCGCATACTCCAGGATTGGTCTGACATATGTGGTATATAATGTTCTGAAAGATTCCTTACACAAGTTTCTAAAGGCCGCTCTTATGTTAGCCAACCTGGCATATGCTGCTGATGTTATCCTCTTGATATGAGCTTCAGGGGACAGGTCTGGCGTGATATCAACCCCCAGGTCTTTCTCTCTCTCGGACTCTTGAAGTATTTCATCTCCCAAGTGATACCTTGTATCTGGTCTCCTGCTTCCTACCCCTATCTTCATTACATTACATTTGCTTGGGTTAAACTCTAACATCCATTTGTTCGACCATTCCTGCAGCTTCTCCAGGTCTTCTTGAAGCCTCAAGCTATCCTCCTCTGTCTTAATCCTTCTCATAATTTTGGCGTCGTCATCAAACATTGAGAGGAATGAGTCTATACCCTCTGGGAGATCATTTACGTATATCAGAAACAGGATAGGTCCAAGCACAGAGCCCTGTGGGACTCCACTGGTGACTTCACGCCAGTCTGAGGTCTCACCCCTCACTGTAACTCTCTGCTTCCTATTGTTTAGGTACTCCCTTATCCACTGGAGCGCCCTACCAGTTACTCCTGCCTGTTTCTCCAGCTTATGCATCAACCTTTTATGGGGTACTGTGTCAAAGGCTTTCCGACAGTCCAAAAAAATGCAGTCCGCCCACCCTTCTCCTTCTTGTTTAATCTTTGTCAACTGATCGTAGAATTCTATCAACCCTGTAAGGCAAGATTTACCCTCCCTGAACCCATGTTGATGGGTTGTCACGAAGTCTCTTCTCTCCAGATGTGTTACTAGGTTTTTTCTCACAATCTTCTCCATCACCTTGCATGGTATACAAGTTAAGGACACTGGCCTGTAGTTCAGTGCCTCTTGTCTGTCACCCTTTTTGTATATTGGTACTACATTAGCAGTTTTCCATATTTCTGGTAGGTCCCCCGTTTCCAGTGACCTACTATACACTATGGAGAGTGGTAGGCAAAGTGCTCCTGCACACTCTTTCAATACCCATGGCGAGATTCCATCCTGCCCAACAGCTTTTCTCACATCCAACTCCAATAGGTGCTTCTTGACCTCATCTCTTGTAATTTCGAACCTATCCAAGGTCACCTGGTTTGCTGCCACCTCTTTTAGCTCCGCGACATCTCCCTGTTCTATTGTAAGGACCTCCTGGAACCTTTTGTTGAGTTCTTCACACACCTTTTTGTGATTCTCTGTTTACCTGTCCTCGCCCACCCTAAGTTTCTTCACCTGTTCCTTCACTGTTGTCTTCCTCCTGATGTGACTGTGTAGTAGCTTTGGTTCGGTCTTGGCTTTATTAGCTATATCATTTTCATACCTTTTCTCAGCTGCTCTTCTCACACTGACATACTCGTTCCTGGTTCTCTGGTATCTCTCTCTACTTTCTGGTGTTCTGTTATTAAGGAAGTTCCTCCATGCCCTTTTGTTCAGCTCCTTTGCTTTCATACATTCCCTATTAAACCACGGATTCTTCCTTTGCTTCTCTGTTTTTTTCCTGTTGGGCTGGGACAAACCTGCTTACAGCCTCCTGACATTTTTGGGTGACATAGTCCATCATGTCTTGTACGGACTTAGTTCTGAGTTCTGTGTCCCAATGTATATCCCATAGGAATTTATTCATCTCCTCATAGTTTCCCTTTCGGTACGCTAGCCCTTTGTTTCCCAGTTCTTTTTTGGGGGTGATAATTCCTAGCTCAACCAGGTACTCAAAGCTGAATATACTACGATCACACATTCCCAAGGGGGCTTCCAACTTAGCTTCCCTTATATCCGACTCATTTAGGGTAAATATCAGATCAAGCAAGGCTGGTTCATCCCCTCCTCTCGTTCTTGTCGGTCCCTTGACGTGTTGACTTAGAAAGTTTCCTCTTGCCACGTCCAGCAGCTTAGCTCTCCATGTCTCTGGGCCTCCATGTGGGTCTCTGTTCCCCCAATCTATCTTTCCATGGTTGAAGTCTCCCATGATTAGTAGTCTGGATCCGTTCCTGCTAACCTGTGTGTGTGTGTGTGTGTGTGTGTGTGTGTACTCACCTAGTTGTACTCACCTAGTTGTGTCTGCAGGATCGAGCATTGACTCTTGGATCCCGCCTTTCGAGCATCGGTTGTTTACAGCAATGACTCCTGTCCTATTTCCCTATCATACCTGGTTTTAAAATTATGAATAGTATTTGCTTCCACAACCTGTTCCTGAAGTGCATTCCATTTCCCCACTACTCTCACGCTAAAAGAAAACTTCCTAACATCTCTGTGACTCATCTGAGTTTCAAGCTTCCATCCATGTCCTCTCGTTCTGTTACTATTCTGTGTGAACATTTCGTCTATGTCCACTCTGTCAATTCCTCTGAGTATCTTATACGTTCCTATCATGTCCCCCCTCTCCCTTCTTCTTTCTAGTGTCGTAAGGCACAGTTCCCTCAGGGGCTCTTCATACCCCATCCCTCGTAGCTCTGGGACGAGTCTCGTTGCAAACCTCTGAACCTTTTCCAGTTTCATTATATGCTTCTTCAGATGGGGACTCCATGATGAGGCGGCATACTCTAAGACTGGCCTTACGTAGGCAGTGTAAAGCGCCCTAAATGCCTCCTTACTTAGGTTTCTGAATGATGTTCTAACTTTTGCCAGTGTAGAGTACGCTGCTGTCGTTATCCTATTAATATGTGCCTCAGGAGATAGATTAGGTGTTACGTCCACCCCCAGGTCTCTTTCACGCGTCGTTACAGGTAGGCTGTTCCCCTTCATTGTGTACTGTCCCTTTGGTCTCCTATCTCCTAGTCCCATTTCCATAACTTTACATTTGCTCGTGTTGAATTCTAGTAGCCATTTCTCTGACCATCTCTGCAATCTGTTCAGGTCCTCTTGGAGGATCCTGCAATCCTCATCTGTCACAACTCTTCTCATCAACTTTGCATCATCCGCAAACATCGACATGTAGGACTCTACGCCTGTAAACATGTCGTTAACATATACAAGAAATAGAATTGGTCCCAGCACCGATCCTTGTGGTACTCCACTTGTTACTGTTCGCCAGTCCGACTTCTCGCCCCTTACCGTAACTCTTTGGCTCCTTCCTGTTAGGTAGTTCCTTATCCATTCTAGGACCTTTCCCCCCCACCCCCGCCTGCCTCTCGAGCTTGAACAGCAGTCTCATGTGCGGTACTGTATCAAAGGCTTTTTGGCAGTCCAGAAATATGCAGTCTGCCCAACCATCTCTGTCCTGTCTTATCCTCGTTATTTTATCATAGAATTCCAGAAGGTTTGTTAGGCACGATTTCCCTGTCCAGAACCCATGTTGATGTTTGTTCACAAACCTAATGTTCTCCAGGTGTGCAACCAGTCGCAGCCTAATTATTCTTTCCAGTATTTTACAGGGGATGCTTGTCAGTGATACAGGTCTGTAGTTAAGTGCCTCCTCCCTATCTCCTTTCTTGAAGATCGGCACGACATTTGCCTTCTTCCAGCAACTGGGCAATTCTCCTGACATAAGTGACTCATTAAAGATCATTGCCAGAGGCACGCTGAGGGCCTGTGCTGCTTCTTTTAGTATCCACGGTGATACTTTGTCTGGTCCAACTGCTTTAGTTGCATCTAGAGTTGTCAACTGTTTCATTACCTCCTCTGCTGTCACCTCTATATCTGATAGTCTTTCATCTAGGGTAACCCCTTCCAACAATGGGAGCTGCTCAGGCTCGGTAGTGAACACTCCATGGAAACTGGCATTCAGTGCCTCGCAGATTTCCTTGTCACTTTCAGTATATGCCCCCTCTGTCTTCCTTAGTCTTGTCACTTGGTCGTTCACCGACATTTTTCTTCTTATATGACTGTGTAGTAACTTAGGTTGTTTTTTCGCTTTGATTGCAATATCGTTCTCATAGTCCCTTTCCGATGTTCGTCTTATGTTAATGTAATCGTTCCTAGCTCTGTTGTATCTGCTTCTGTTGTCCTCTGTTCTTTGTCTTCTGTACTTCCTCCACTCCCGTCTGCTGGCCATTTTTGCTTCCTGACACTGTCTATTAAACCATGGGTTATTATATTCCTTCTTATTTTTTCCCTTTACCGTTGGTATAAATCTCTCTTCGGCCTCCTGGCATTTCTGTATGACTAGGTCCATCATATCTTGGACTGTTTTTCCTCTAATTTCTTCCTCCCACTGCACTTCACCCAGATAGTCCCTTATCCTCATATAGTCCCTTTTCCTGTAGTCAGCTCTCCTTTCCCAGATCTCTTGTCCCATGGTCATAAGTTTGAATTCCATCATGTAGTCAAAGACTAGGACACAATGATCACTGGCCCCTAGAGGTATTTCATGCTCTAAATTCTCGATATCTTCTACGTTCTTGGTGAAAATCAGGTCTAATAGGCTCGGTGCATCTCCTCCTCTTTCCCTTGTGTCTTCCTTCACATGTTGTGTCAGGAAATTCCTGTCTATAACATCTACTAATTTTGCTCCCCACGTTTCGTCCCCTCCATGGGGATTCCTTGATTCCCAATTTATCTCTCCATGATTTAGGTCCCCCATGATCAGCAGCTTCGCTCTCATTCTGTGGGCTAGTGTTGCTGCCTTCTGCAGTTCATCTATACATGCTTTGTTGTTGTCATCATACTCCTGCCTGGGTCTTCTACTGTTTGGTGGGGGATTGTAGATTACCAGGATCACAATCTTCCTCCCATCTACTGTCAGAGTTCCATGTATGAAGCTTGTGCACTCATTGGTAACTCGATTTCCCAGGTCTTCAAACTTCCATTTCCGCTTTATTAGGAGTGCTACTCCCCCTCCCTGTCTCTGTGTCCTCTCTTTTCGTATCACCTGGTACCCTTCAGGAAAGATTGCATCTGAGATCATGTCATTAATTTTAGTTTCCACAATTGCAACTATGTCAGGATCTGCTTCACTCACTCTTTCTTTTATCTCTTCTGCTTTATTAGATACCCCATCAGCATTGGTGTACCAAACCTTGAGATTCTTCATGGAAACTCTTGTACCAGAGTTCTCCCTTTCTCTGGGGGTCTGGGGGGATCTGGGGGATGTCTGGGGGGTGACTGGGGGCAGAGGGGATCTGGGGGGTGTCTGGGGGATGACTGGGGGCGGGGAGGGTCCGGGGGATGTCCGGGGGGATCCGGGGGGTGTCTGGGGGGGTCCGGGGGGTGTATGGGGGGTGAAAGAGTTCAGGAGGGGGGTGTTCAGAAAGAGTGCTTGGGGGGCTACTGGGGGCTGGGCTTCTAGGAAGGTAGGTAGGAGGGTCTGGGGTAGGGCCTGGGTAGGTAGGTCTGGAGTAGGAAGGGCATACTGGGTCTGAAGATTAGGGAGGGCATAGAGGGGTTGGGAGATAGCGTAAGGTTGGGAGACAAATAGAGGTTGAGAGGTTGGGAGGGGGATGGATAGAGGGGGTGGGGGGGACCACCCACCTCCCTCGCAAGGGTGGGGGGTCACATGGAAGGAGAGGGGATGAGGAGGGGTGAGGGCTGGGTAGGCTTTGGGTGTTGAGGGGATGAGGTCTGGGTGGGTTCTTGGGGTTGAGGGGATGAGGTCTGGATGGGTTTTGGGGGTTGAGGGGATGAGAGCTGGGTGGGTTTTGGGGGTTGAGGGGATGAGGGCTGGACGGGTTTTGGGGGCTGAGGTGATGAGGGGGTCCTTGGAATGTGGGATGAATTTGACTCCAGTGGGGTCAGAGGGGTCAAGGGATGTGCTGGGGAGATAAGCAGGGGCGGCTGATTTGGGGAAGGGGTGACCTGAGAAGCACGTGTGAGCTGGTTAGCATGGGGTGGTTTAGCACTGGGGTGTGTAGCTGCGCTCAAATGGGAAGAGTCGTACTGTTGTTTGCTTGCTCTGTGGGCAATCTGTTCCTCCTTCGTCATGAATTTGTCAATAAATACGTTGTAGTAATTTTCGCTACCTCTGAGTAGGTGTTTGTGATGCAGTATGTAATCCACTGCCTCTTCGTTAGTGAACTGTACCAGGACAGGTCGTTTCCTGTTACAGTTGTATGGTCCAATGCGTCGGTGGACTTGCACCTCATTCCCTGCCATCTGGGCTCTCATGTCTCTCAAGATCCCCTGTAGTTCCAAATCCTCAATCTCCATCCTTTCCTGCCTCGATGGTGCCCTGGCTTCAAGTAATCCATGGATTATGATTGTCCTCTTTCTCAGTTCATGGTCATGCTGGTGGCCCTCTCCCTGGCTGACCCCCACCCCTCCTACACCCGCTACTCCACCTACTACTACTCCCCCTTCCCCTGCCAAGCTTCCCTTATTCCTGCCAAATTCTTTAGTAAGCCTAGATATTTCTCCTTGCCATTCTACCCTGCTCTTCCTGATTTCCTCTTGAATATAATCCATAAACTCTTGTTTGAGTCTTTGAACCTCGCCCTGTATCTTATTAAAGACTTCACTTTTAATCCCCTGGATTAGATCACCTATCCAAACATCCCTCTTCTCTACAAATTTCCCAATCATCTTCTCCACAAACCTATCTTCTTCCTCAATCATAATACTGTTGGACCTAGACACCCTTCCTGACCTAGTCATTGCTATAATGCAACCTTACCCACTGGGGTTCCAAGTATCTTACCGTCCTGCTAACACAATAGGTGAGTGAATCTCCAATATCGTCCCACGTGGTGGTAGAAGGTTGCTGCCGGGGTGAGGTCACGCGGTCAGAGGTCGGTGAGGTCTGCTCCACACTGCCACAATACTTCCTCAACTATTTTGAATTACGCTATTTAAACTGTTTTTCTTCACTACCTTATGGCTCTGGCCAAAACTCAAGGTTTTTTCATTCACTTGTACACACTTTTTCACTTCGAAGTTGCCTGATTACCCCTCCCACTCCACTAGTGAACCAGGAGCTCCCAACCCACGTCCACCCAACACGATGGTCACAAGACAAGTGTGTGTGTGTGTGTGTGTGTGTGTGTGTGTTCTCACCTAGTTGTGCTTGCGGGGGTTGAACTTTGGCTCTTTGGTCCCGCTTCTCAACTGTCAATCAACTGGTGTACAGATTCCTGAGCCTACTGGGCTCTATCATACCTATATTTGAAACTGTGTTTGGAGTTAAATATAGGTATGATAGAGCCTAGTAGGCTCTACACTAGGCTATAGTGTACTCACCTAGTTGTGTTTGCGGGGGTTGAGCTCTGGCTCTTTGGTCCCATTTCATCGGATCAATTCTTCCTTTGTTTTGCGTATTTTTCAGGTGAGGGTTCCATGCCGAGGCTGCATACCCAAGAGAAGGGTCTCACGTAGGTTGTGTGAAAAAACCTGATGGCTTCTTACTTTATACATCTTCGTCTGAGTATTAATGTTCAAGTATTCCTTTATGCCTCTGTTGCAGTTATTTCGGTTCCCATGTCTTCTCTGCCCTCTGTGGGCGTCTCATTCTTTTTTATTTTTCTTCTTGCTTCTTAGTTATCTTGAGGTTATCTTGAGATGGTTTCGGGTCTTTAGTGTCCCCGCGGCCCGGTCCTCTACCAGGCCTCCACCCCCAGGAAGC
Organism: Procambarus clarkii; assembly: GCF_040958095.1. Classification (NCBI taxonomy): domain Eukaryota; kingdom Metazoa; phylum Arthropoda; class Malacostraca; order Decapoda; family Cambaridae; genus Procambarus; species Procambarus clarkii. The sequence goes on along the minus strand of NC_091217.1, from coordinate 31,514,731 downwards.
AGCCAGTGACAGCTGACTAATACCCAGGTACCTGTTTTACTGCTAGGTAACAGGGACATAGGGTGAAAAAAACTCTGCCTATTGTTTCTCGCCGGTGCCTGGGATCGAACCCAGGACCACAGGATCGCAAGTCTAGCGTGCTGTCCGCTCGGCCGACCGGCTCCCATTGTATTGTCGGTTGAACCACTGGTTCAAATATTTCCTCATCTCGTTATTCTTTAATGATGGTATGTATCGCCTCTCAGCCTCTGTACATCTCTATTGGACTCATTTCATTACTGCTTGTACAGTCTTCCTCCTGAGTTACTACATCCAGATTATTTTGTGTAATTTATTGTTCTGTAGACTAGTTGCCTTATATTATCCCATAACTTCTTTGTATTGATCTTTTGGTTCAGTCGTGAAGACGAGGAAGTCGCTGGATACATGTGGAGTCTTATGCTTCACCTGAGAGTCCTTATTCCAGGTGGAGATGTTATCCTGTAGACTACGAGTCTTCCTTCCCCTTTACCTATCATCTTGGTTTACATCTTGTGTAAGAAGTTACTCGCTATAAGTGGCCTAATTTGGCATCCTGTGTTTACTCTCCGTCTTGGGGATTTTTCCCAATCTACCTTTGCCTGATTTGAGTCTTCAGTTATCAGGAATTTGGCTATAGTTGTGAGTTGATGTTGCTGGTCTCTGTGGGACATGAATATGCAAGCTCTGTTGGTGGCTACGAAGTCCTGCTGTAGTCATCTGTTGGCTTCTGGGGTGGCTGTTTATAATTAATACAACCACTTCTTCTTCTGCATCATCTGCAATTTTAGTCTCAGTGAACGTTTCTATGTATCTATTAATATCACAAAAATGTATTTTAAAAATGTTTTTAAGAGTCAAATCCACATCACTGCAGA
>NC_091217.1:31478835-31508835 GCF_040958095.1 Procambarus clarkii | reverse complement strand
ATAGGCGTAACTGCTGAATTCTTTGATTTAATTATATGTAAATGTTATTCTTTAACTGTGGTGGGAAGTCACACCTCTGGGGCCGGAATATGCAGCTCTGTTTTTTTCTCCTGTTCCTAAGAACGAGAGAGGGGGAGGCGTGTGTGTGTGTGTGTGGGGGGGGGGAGCTTTACTGTACTGAATTGTTCTTGCGGGGAAGTTGAGCTTCGGCTCTTTGGTTCCGGACTTACGATAACCACCTCAGTACAGTTATAGTAGGCTGTTAGCAATGTGGTATTTGGAGAGTAGCTTGGGCTCCTAAGAAGGTTTCCCAACGTCAAGAAACTGTCGTACTAAAGTGCCCCCTTATCCTAACCTACCACAGGATCCAAAACAGAAAACGGGACAGTATGTCTATTTCACGAGGCGCTACAATTTTCTCAGCCCGTCCTCCAAAAATGGGGTGGTAAATGTAAGGAGACAAATAAGTGCAATTATGTACTATTCATAGCAGTTAGAAATTGTACTTATTTTCACTTAGTATTAAATCGTACTGTCAAATATATTGGGAATATTTGAGTTTACCTGAAAAACTGAATAGAAAACCACACCCTCACCTAACCGTCTTAGTTTTTGAAGATAATAATTTTATTGCTTCTTAATTACAATTAGTACTTAACCTATAGCTGTATTGATATTACAGTTTTATAAAACTAATAAAACAAAACTAAAATATATCAATAAATTGTAAAGTAACTAAGGATATTTTAAAATTTTGTATAAAATCTATATTGTTTAATAAACCTGAAAAAGAAATTCCTGATATTTAAAACTTGTGTATTGCTAATTGGACTGGGAGAAACTCATACATAAAGCTGAAATACAAAGAAAAACAACTCTACAACAATTTTGGAACTTCATAAAGAGGATCAGGGGAAACTCCTCCTCTTCTGCCTTTACATACATCACTCACAACAATCAAAACTACACCGATCCCTCAGAAGTAGTAGGCATATTCAAACAACACTGGCAGGACATCTTCAATCCCCACCCCCCACAGCCAACAGCAATACAAAACATAAACAGAGTAGAAACATGGATACGACACAACCCTCATGCAATCACACACTACCCTACCATTGACCTCACGACACTAGACGACTTAGAAAGTGACCTCTCAGAATCAATACTACCTGAAGAAGTTAAACTCATGCTCAAGAACACCAGACGTAAAGCCCCAGGAGCCTCTGGCATTGGCCAAGCTCTCCTCAAGCAACTTCCAGACCCCCTAATCTTTGCACTCACAGACGTCTACAACGCCTCACTAGCATCAGGATATTTCCCAAGCCCATTCAAAGAAGCCACAGCAATCCTCATTCCAAAACCCCAAAAATCCCCGACAGACCCTAAGAACTACAGACCGATCAGCTTACTAGAGACATTAGGGAAAGTATACGAAAAACTCATTAATCATAAACTCAGGAATCACCTAGAACACAAAAACATATTGACAGACAAACAATTTGGCTTCAGACAACACCGCTCAACACAAGACGCACTGAATATAATAACAAACTACCTCTCCATAAATAAACACCAGAGGGCCAAGACGGCCCTCATTGCAAAGGACGTCGAAAAAGCTTTTGACACAGTTTGGCACGACGGCCTACGTTACAAACTCTACACTCTGTTTCAACTATCTGACAACATGCAGAGGCTATTTAGCAGCTTTCTAACAAATAGAAAGATGCAAATCAAGTTCCTCAGCAAGCTGTCAGGTTATTTCAACCTAAATGCAGGTGTCCCCCAGGGCTCAGTTCTTTCACCAACCTTATACATACTCTATATAAACGACATCCCTGACCCAATATACTGGACATCAATGACCCTTTGCTACGCTGACGACGTAACCCAACTGATCACATACTATACGATTAACGCCCTCACACGGAAAGCACAACAAGAAATAGACAAAGTCACCCTCTGGGAACACGACTGGCGAATAAAAACAAACCCCAACAAGTCTAAAATTACATACTTTTTCTACAACAAACGACGTAACCCTGACCCAGTAAAACTCTACTCTCAATTACCAGATGCAACCCAGATCCCAAGAGTCAACAAAACCACAGTACTTGGACTCACACTAGACTTCAACCTTCGCTTTCACACACACATAACACCCAAGAAAGCTATAGCCTCAAACGCTCTATCAAAACTCTTCCCACTCAAACATGCCTCCCAAGCCACCAAGCTCTATCTATACAAAACACTTATTCTCCCACTCCTAACATATGCACCGATCCCACTCACACTTGCAGCACCAACAAATAGGAAGAAACTCCAGCGTACCCAGAACAGGGCTCTGAGATGGGTGTTCGATACCCATTGGCAGTACTTCACCACGAGTGAGGCCCTGCATGAGTGGGCGAACATCCCACCTCTGAACATAACCTGGGATACTATGGGGAAGAAACAGATTGACAGAATTCTCACCTATCATGACAACTACGACACGTTCCTCAGAAACGTCCTAAGCAGACCCAGGCATACGCACAACCTCTTTAACCTGATCGACGATCCACCTCCTGCTCCGTCCTTTACATAACCCCTCTCCTCTAATATCACTACTCAAATCACTAAACTTCCAACTATAGCCTCCTAACTCTTCTCCCCCCCTCTTTAGGGGGGGACCAACTAGCTCCCGTTTTCTGGTGCCTTGGGTGGGGCACGATGCTGATTAACAGATCTAAGACCACATCTGGTGTGAGCCTCCAGGGCGCACCCAGCTGAGGGCTGCTGGCTCCGTGGGTGCTCAGAAAAGACGAAATGTTGTCACAGAGATCCGATTCTTTGCCTTCACTGCCTAGTCTGGTCATAACGATTTCAATGCCATGCAGCTGGGTCTAGCCCTGGCACTTTACCTCATACTGAAAACCCTTCCTCTCACCCCCACTAATTCTTCCCCCTATCCCCACTTCCACGCTCACCCATTAGGGTATCTTGACCCATATTTAATTCATTCATTCATTCTAATTGAAATTGGAAATGTCATGCTAAAATTCTGAGTGTGTTAACAGAAAACGAGGAGAATTAAATCGGGGGAGGGAGTTGGGTAAATGTAACAGCCCCATAAGTACAATAATGCACTGGTTATGACAGTACGAAAGTGTACTTATTACACTTAGTATTAAATCGTACTGTCAATTCGGAGGATGGGTTGCAATATATATATATATATATATATATATATATATATATATATATATATATATATATATATATATATATATATATATATATATATATATATATATATATATATATATATGTCGTACCTAGTAGCCAGAACGCACTTCTATGCAAGGCCCGATTTGCCTAATAAGCCAAGTTTTCATGAATTAATTGTTTTTCGACTACCTAACCTAACCTAACCTAACTTTTTCGGCTACCTAACCTAACCTTTAAAGATAGGTTAGGTTAGGTTAGGTAGGGTTGGTTAGGTTCGGTTATATATCTACGTTATTTTTAACTCCAATAACAAAAATTGACCTCATACGTAATGAAATGGGTAGCTTTATCGTTTCATAAGAAAAAATTTGAGAAAATATATTAATTCAGGAAAACTTGGCTTATTAGGCAAATCGGGCCTTGCATAGTAGGCCGAGAAGTGCGTTCTGGCTATTAGGTACGACATATATATATATATATATATATATATATATATATATATATATATATATATATATATATATATATATATATATATATATATATATATATATATATATATAGATATATATATATATCTATATATATATAGATATATAGATATATATATATATATATATATATATATATATATATATATAGATATATAGATATATATATATATATATATATATATATATATATATATATATATATATATATAGATATATAATATATATATATATATATATATATATATATATATATATATATATATATATATATATATATATAAAGGTTACAAAACATACAAGACAAATGCCTAAAGGTTATGGATCTCTTGAAGCTCCTCCGCTTCTGGACAGGAACCGAGGACGCAGCAAGCATTTCCCCTCTGGATCGCCACACTGAGACGCTGAAACAAAAAACTGGAAGCCCTTGGGTCTCTGGTGACGTCTATATATATATAATATAAACTGAAAACTCACACCCCAGAAGTGACTCGAACCCATACTGCCAGGAGCACAATGCAACTAGTGTGTACAGGACACCTTATCCACTCGACCGTCACGACCGGACAAAAGCTGATGGAAGCCGAGGCTATTTGCCTCGGCTTGTATGTAAAATGTAATTATTTCACTCATAATGGTGTACTGTCAGGAATCTTATCCAAATATCCAAAGTCTGCTAGCTGCAGATACTGCATGCACACGATTGCAAACTTTCTACAGCTGCAGGTGTGTGAGGGGTTGGTGCATGATCAGACACTGGTTCACCGCAGATGTAAATTGCTCTGCTCACAGACCTCCTACGGGCTCACCATAGCCCGTGCTACCTAGAACTTTTGGTTCCAGGTAGCGAATCTTAACAACAACAACATCACAGACCTCTGTGGACCAATTTTGAAAGCAATTGTGATATAAAAGACTGTTAATGTATATACTTTAAACTGTGTAGCTTGTCGAGGCTGTCCCGCTGAGCTGAGTGAATTTAGGTCAAGGAAGATGAATAGATAACAAAGAGAACTAGAATATATAAAGATCGGTATGCAAATTAGAATAGCTCACTTTTTCTCAATTCCCGATCGTCCGGTAGGCAGTAAAAGTAAGTCTTAAAATATCCTGAGCAGTCTTTAACAAGGCAGGAGTCTGTCTAACGAAGTCATGAGCACTTTGGTTAGTCTTTAACGAGATAAAAGCCTTTCTCACTGCCGACTTAGTCTTACTGTTTTATTCTCCTATTTATTTGTTCATATCTCCTTGTTTCAGGATTTCCGGTTTGGAAAGATGAGATAGAGGAAGTCGTTCGTCTGAGTGAGGGAAGGGGAGAAAGGGAGGAAATAAATAGGGAAGAGAGAGAGAGAGCGAGAGAGATTATTGAGGAGAACTGTGACAGTTTTCCAGCATTAAATCTAGTTTGTTGTTGTTGTTAAAGATTCGCTACCTGGAACAAAGTTCCAAGTAGCACGGGCTATGGTGAGCCCGTATTAAATCTAGTACTTTAGACAACCTTGACTACCAACATATCGTCCTCTGCTCTGGCTACTACTGTACTGTAGACTATGACAACTACACATGTGTCGCAGACCCTGTAGACTGTATACCACAGACAATGTGGGCTACTTAAATACCGCAGACTGGCTGTAATTCAGTATACCGATCTTTTGAGAAACCCCCCACGATCGTCGTAGGTCTCCAGCACAGAACTATCGGAGACATCAGAGTGACGGGCGAGGGACTGTTGTGTGCTCTGGTGGAGGACTGTTGTGTGCTCTGGGCGAGGAACTGTTGTGTTCTCTGGTGGAGGACTGTTGTGTGCTCTGGTGGAGGACTGTTGTGTACTCTGGTAGAGGACTGTTGTGTGCTCTGGTGGAGGACTGTTGTGTACTCTGGTGGAGGACTGTTGTGTGCTCTGGTGGAGGACTGTTGTGTACTCTGGTAGAGGACTGTTGTGTGCTCTGGTGGAGGACTGTTGTGTGCTCTGGTGGAGGACTGTTGTGTACTCTGGTAGAGGACTGTTGTGTGCTCTGGTGGAGGACTGTTGTGTGCTCTGGTGGAGGACTGTTGTGTACTCTGGTAGAGGACTGTTGTGTGCTCTGGTGGAGGACTGTTGTGTGCTCTGGTGGAGGACTGTTGTGTGCTCTGGGGGAGGACTGTTGTGTGCTCTGGTGGAGGACTGTTGTGTGCTCTGGGCGAGGAACTGTTGTGTTCTCTGGTGGAGGACTGTTGTGTGCTCTGGGCGAGGGACTGTTGTGTGCTCTGGTGGAGGACTGTTGTGTACTCTGGTGGAGGACTGTTGTGTGCTCTGGTGGAGGACTGTTGTGTGCTCTGGGCGAGGAACTGTTGTGTTCTCTGGTGGAGGACTGTTGTGTGCTCTGGGCGAGGGACTGTTGTGTGCTCTGGTGGAGGACTGTTGTGTACTCTGGTGGAGGACTGTTGTGTGCTCTGGTGGAGGACTGTTGTGTGCTCTGGTGGAGGACTGTTGTGTGCTCTGGTGGAGGACTGTTGTGTGCTCTGGTGGAGGACTGTTGTGTACTCTGGTGGAGGACTGTTGTGTGCTCTGGGGGAGGACTGTTGTGTGCTCTGGTAGAGGACTGTTGTGTGCTCTGGTGGAGGACTGTTGTGTGCTCTGGTGGAGGACTGTTGTGTGCTCTGGTGGAGGACTGTTGTGTACTCTGGTGGAGGACTGTTGTGTGCTCTGGTAGAGGACTGTTGTGTACTCTGGTAGAGGACTGTTGTGTGCTCTGGTAGAGGACTGCTGTGTGCTCTGGTGGAGGACTGTTGTGTGCTCTGGTGGAGGACTGTTGTGTACTCTGGTGGAGGACTGTTGTGTGCTCTGGTGGAGGACTGTTGTGTGCTCTGGTGGAGGACTGTTGTGTGCTCTGGTGGAGGACTGTTGTGTGCTCTGGTGGAGGACTGTTGTGTGCTCTGGTGGAGGACTGTTGTGTACTCTGGTGGAGGACTGTTGTGTACTCTGGGGGAGGACTGTTGTGTGCTCTGGTGGAGGACTGTTGTGTGCTCTGGTGGAGGACTGTTGTGTACTCTGGTGGAGGACTGTTGTGTGCTCTGGGGGAGGACTGTTGTGTGCTCTGGTAGAGGACTGTTGTGTGCTCTGGTGGAGGACTGTTGTGTGCTCTGGTGGAGGACTGTTGTGTGCTCTGGTGGAGGACTGTTGTGTACTCTGGTGGAGGACTGTTGTGTGCTCTGGTAGAGGACTGTTGTGTACTCTGGTAGAGGACTGTTGTGTGCTCTGGTAGAGGCCTGCTGTGTGCTCTGGTGGAGGACTGTTGTGTGCTCTGGTGGAGGACTGTTGTGTACTCTGGTGGAGGACTGTTGTGTGCTCTGGTGGAGGACTGTTGTGTGCTCTGGTGGAGGACTGTTGTGTGCTCTGGTGGAGGACTGTTGTGTACTCTGGTGGAGGACTGTTGTGTGCTCTGGTGGAGGACTGTTGTGTACTCTGGTGGAGGACTGTTGTGTGCTCTGGTGGAGGACTGTTGTGTGCTCTGGTGGAGGACTGTTGTGTACTCTGGTGGAGGACTGTTGTGTACTCTGGGGGAGGACTGTTGTGTGCTCTGGAGGAAACTGTTGCTGCGTCAGCTCTGAGACAAGGATCTGGAAGTTGAGAAGAAGGACATTAGATATAAGGACAAGGAGCAGGGTTATGAGGACGGAGCAAATACCGAACAAGAGATGCCACAAGTGACTGTTAAACACTGGTGGCCTCTGGCCGAACAGTCCAATTATACAACGTTCGAAAATACGTCGTTCGAAGCCCCCGAAATTGACATGATTATGAACACAGTTCGGGAAGTGGTTGGCATGCAGGACAATCTTCCACAACACCAACACGGGTTGTGTACAGAAGAAAGTAAATTTTTAATCACAAATAATAATAATTATAATAATAATAATATTAGGAAAACAAATATAATTCATAGTATAATAATACAATGTTGAGAAATTTATCTAGCAGTTTCCTCCCTGTCCCAGGTATCCCGTGGGTGGTGGTGGGACCTCATACCCATCCCGTGGGTGGTGGTGGGCCCTCATACCCATCCCGTGGGTGGTGGTGGGACCTCATACCCATCCCGTGGGTGGTGGTGGGACCTCATACTCATCCCGTGGGTGGTGGTGGGCCCTCATACCCATCTCGTGGGTGGTGGTGGGACCTCATACCCATCCCGTGGGTGGTGGTGCGACCTCATACCCATCCCGTGGGTGGTGGTGGGCCCTCATACCCATCTCGTGGGTGGTGGTGGGACCTCATACCCATCCCGTGGGTGGTGGTGGGACCTCATACCCATCCCGTGGGTGGTGGTGGGACCTCATACCCATCCCGTGGGTGGTGGTGGGACCTCATACCCATCCCGTGGGCGGTGGTGGGACCTCATACCCATCCCGTGGGTGGTGGTGGGACCTCATACCCATCCCGTGGGTGGTGGTGGGACCTCATACCCATCCCGTGGGCGGTGGTGGGGGACCTCATACCCATCCCGTGGGTGGTGGTGGGACCTCATACCCATCCCGTGGGCGGTGGTGGGACCTCATACCTATCCCGTGGGCGGTTGTGGGATCTCATACCCATCCCGTGGGTGGTGCTGGGACCTCATACCTATCCCGTGGGTGGTGGTGGGACCTCATACCTATCCCGTGGGCTGTGGTGGGACCTCATACCTATCCCGTGGGCGGTGGTGGGACCTCATACCTATCCCGTGGGTGGTGGTGGGACCTCATACCTATCCCGTGGGCTGTGGTGGGACCTCATACCTATCCCGTGGGCGGTGGTGGGACCTCATACCTATCCCGTGGGCGGTGTTGGGACCCCATAAAACCATTTAATAAGTGTTAACCAAGCCAAAAAGACTACGGAACGATGTAGAGATTTCGTCAATGGTTGTGTAAATACTTAATGAATTCACTGACTTTACTGGTGCCTTCGAGTTTATACATATGAGTGCATAAACATACAGGACACGAAATGGTTATTCATAGTTCATACAAGAGTATTTTGGTCAAATAACCGGCCATCATCTGAGAGGAGGTTAGAGTGATGGTCTGGAAGTCCCTCTCGGACCTCCATGGTCGAGTTATAACTTGTTCATAAGTGTCCAGGACGGACCGAAGCGTTGTCTCCTCGGACTGGAACGGACCTTCAAAGGACACATATTGGAAAAAAATATGTGCATATATTAGCCATAGAGTGGTTTTATATTGGTCATATATAGATTATAGTGTTTATTCATACACACCAACAACACATTTGCACACACATAATTTTCCAGCTCCATTTCCAGTTTTCCGTCCTTTTGATTCTTACTCATTCCAGTCCCTTCTCAGCTGTTTATTTAAGAGTTTTCAATTCATTTTTATCGAGTTTTGAGTCTCTGTTTTTTTCTTTCTTCCATTACCTCGCTTATTCCATCTTCCAGCATTGTGTTTCTTAGGTAATCTCATTTCCAGGCATACCTTCATTCCAGGCCCGGGTATTGTTTTTATATCAGTCGTTCCAGTTGGAAGAGTTCGCGGTGTTTCAATTACTTAGCTTATATGGATGACCTGGTAACAATATTGTCAAATATTATCTCGATTATTAATTTTAATTGATAATTGCTTCTAGTTTGATGTTTTCTCCGCGTTCCTTTCTACCTACTTTATTTTTGTCCCCTATTTCTTGCTTCTAATTCATCTCTTGTGTGCTCAGTCATTCGTTAATTCTATTTTTTCTGCTTGTTTCTAGTTCTTGTTTTCTTTCTCTAGGTTCTCCTTTGATTCTTTCTTTATTGCAGCCTCTCTTCTCATTCCTCGTCTTCCCCCATTTCTAGCCTTTTTTAACTGTTTTATTCCTATTCTCCTGTCTGCCACTGCTTTTCATCCCTGTCTTTTCCCTCCACCAGTCCTTCCCAAACTTTCCCACTAATCATCTTGCACCTTTTCCAGCTCCTCTTCCCCCAGCTCCTCTTCCAGCCCTTCCGGTCAAGTCCAGTCTTCTCACGTCCCTCTCCAGCACCTTTATCCTCAGCCTCCTGGATAAAGTTCAGGTTCCGTGTTCTCTCCTTCTGACCGTGTTCTCTCCCTCTGGCAGTGCTCTCCCCCACTGGCCGTGTTCTCTCCCTCTGGCCGTGTTCTCTCCCTCTGGCCGTGTTCTCTCCCTCTGGCAGTGCTCTCCCCCACTGGCTGTGTTCTCTCCCTCTGGCCGTGTTCTCTCCCTCTGGCAGTGTTCTCTCCCTCTGGCAGTGCTCTCCCCCACTGGCCGTGTTCTCTCCCTCTGACCGTGTTCTCTCCCTCTGGCCGTGTTCTCTCCCTCTGGCAGTGTTCTCTCCCTCTGACCGTGTTCTCTCCCTCTGGCAGTGTTCTCTCTGGCCGTGTTCTCCCCCACTGGCCGTGTTCTCTCCCTCTGGCAGTGTTCTCTCCCTCTGGCCGTGTTCTCTCCCTCTGGCCGTGTTCTCTCCTTCTGACCGTGTTCTCTCCCTCTGGCAGTGTTCTCTCTGGCCGTGTTCTCCCCTACTGGCCGTGTTCTCTCCCTCTGGCCGTGATCTCTCCCTCTGGCAGTGTTCTCTCCCTCTGGCCGTGTTCTCTCCCTCTGGCCGTGTTCTCTCCCTCTGGCCGTGTTCTCTCCCTCTGGCCGTGTTCTCTCCCTCTGGCAGTGTTCTCTCCCTCTGGCAGTGTTCTCTCCCTCTGGCCGTGTTCTCTCCCTCTGGCCGTGTTCTCTCCCTCTGGCCGTGTTCTCTCCCTCTGGCCGTGTTCTCTCCCTCTGGCAGTGTTCTCTCCCTCTGGCCGTGTTCTCTCCCTCTGGCCGTGTTCTCTCCCTCTGGCAGTGTTCTCTCCCTCTGGCAGCGTTCTCTCCCTCTGGCCGTGTTCTCTCCCTCTGGCCGTGTTCTCTCCCTCTGGCAGTGTTCTCTCCCTCTGGCCGTGTTCTCTCCCTCTGGCCGTGTTCTCTCCCTCTGGCCGTGTTCTCTCCTTGCCTACTCCTCGCTACATCCTTCTCACTCCTACTAGCTACTCATCCACCAAATCCTTCCAGAAAAAAAGGCTGTTATCTGGGGAGAAAGTCTTGGCTACAGCTCAATGTAGCGTCGGACTTCAAAGACTCATCCTCTTATACCACTCTCCTTATCCAACGTCTTAACCCTCTCCCTCTTTCCTCTCTTGTCTCTCCCTTCTTGTTTGCCTTCTCTTCTTTTATTCCAGTTGCGGCTCCGGTGACTTCAAACAATAAAATCAGTTCGTCTCTCCTGGATGTAGGCAGGAAGTTGTGTGGTGTTGTATGGGGTCTGTTTCTAGTGAGGGTTGGTCTCTGTCTCACTCTCTCTTTCTCCCTTCTATCTTTTCCTCTCCCCCCTCCTTTCTACTTTCCCTCTACGCTATTTTCCTTCCCTGAATTCTTTCTTTGTCTTTCTCTCCAACCTCTCTCTCTCTCTCTCTCTCTCTCTGTCTCTCTCTCTCTCTGTCTCTCTCTCTGTCTCTCTCTCTCTGTCTCTCTCTCTGTCTCTCTCTCTCTGTCTCTCTCTCTCTCTCTGTCTCTCTCTCTGTCTCTCTCTCTCTCTGTCTCTGTCTCTGTCTCTCTCTCTCTCTCTGTCTCTCTCTCTCTCTCTCTCTCTCTCTCTCTCTCTCTCTCTCTCTCTCTCTCTCTCTCTCTCTCTCTCTCTCTCTCTCTCTCTCTCTCTCTCTCTCTCTCCCTCTCTCCTTCTCTCCCTCTCCCCCTCTCCCTCCCTCTCTCTCTCTCTCTCTCTCTCTCTCTCTCTCTCTCTCTCTCTCTCTCTCTCTCTCTCTCTCTCTCTCTCTCTCTCTCTCTCTCTCTCTCTCTCTATTCCTCCTTTCCGTCCTGCCTTCTCCCTTCTCTCCATCACTTACCCATTCCATTCGCCTCTCCATCTATCTCTCCCATCTTCCTTCACTGCCTCCTGCCATCTCCCTCCCTCCCTCTTCTCTCTTTTGTAACAAACTTTTCCACCGTGAAAATTTAGCCTTTCAAGAGTTTCTTTGCCTTACCTGTCGAAGGCCATACAACGAAGAGGGGAAAGCGAGAAACTGATAGATCAGGAGGCATAGAGCTGATAGATCAGCAGGCATAGAGCTGATAGATCAGGAGGCATAGAGCTGATAGATCAGCAGGCATAGAGCTGATAGATCAGGAGGCATAGAGCTGATAGATCAGGAGGCATAGAGCTGATAGATCAGCAGGCATAGAGCTGATAGATCAGGAGGCATAGAGCTGATAGATCAGAAGGCATAGAGCTGATAGATCAGGAGGCATAGAGCTGATAGATCAGCAGGCATAGAGCTGATAGATCAGCAGGCATAGAGCTGATAGATCAGGAGGCATAGAGCTGATAGATCAGGAGACATAGAGCTGATAGATCAGGAGACATAGAGCTGATAGATCAGGAGACATAGAGCTGATAGATCAGGAGACATAGAGCTGATAGATCAGGAGGCATAGAGCTGATAGATCAGGAGGCATAGAGCTGATAGATCAGAAGGCATAGAGCTGATAGATCAGGAGGCATAGAGCTGATAGATCAGAAGGCATAGAGCTGATAGATCAGGAGGCATAGAGCTGATAGATCAGGAGGCATAGAGCTGATAGATCAGGAGGCATAGAGCTGATAGATCAGGAGGCATAGAGCTTATAGATCAGGAGACATAGAGCTTATAGATCAGAAGGCATAGAGCTGATAGATCAGGAGGCATAGAGCTGATAGATCAGGAGGCATAGAGCTGATAGATCAGGAGGCATAGAGCTGATAGATCAGGAGGCATAGAGCTGATAGATCAGGAGGCATAGAGCTGATAGATCAGGAGGCATAGAGCTGATAGATCAGAAGGCATAGAGCTGATAGATCAGGAGGCATAGAGCTGATAGATCAGGAGGCATAGAGCTGATAGATCAGGAGGCATAGAGCTGATAGATCAGGAGGCATAGAGCTGATAGATCAGGAGACATAGAGATGGTTCTACACCACAGTACCAGTGTGATTGCTGCCTTTTATCTACTCTCCAATTTATACTATCTTACCTGTGCTCGTAGGCCGAGATTCAGCTGCTGGGCCCCAGCCTTTCAGTTCGCCTGTTGCAATGGCTGGCGAACATTTTGTTTTCGTAATTTAATCCTTTTAAAGTATTACCTTTGAGGCCTTTTCTCCGAAAGTAATTTGTTAATAACACAGTTTTGTTTAGGAGGTGATTAGTTTATGAATAGTTTACTATATTTCCTGTATACATAATTATTCATGGTTTACGACGAGAAAATAATTGCACTCAACAGGACATTATTTCCACCATTACGCCACGTAATTTGCGTAAACAGAAAGGGATTATATGAAGCCATGATTGGACGAGAGATGAAATATCAGCCAATCAGAGAGGAGCTTGAAGACATAATACAGAAGCATGAGCATTCGATTGGCTCTTGGGAGCTCAGTTGACTGCCCCATCTTGGAGAGGAGTAGTCGTGCCTGCTGGAGCTCTGAGAACCACCCCTGAAATTGCTAGTTCATGACTGATATGCCTGAAATTGTCAAGATATCATGATGCAGCTGAAGGCAATTCGACGACAGAAAGAAGAATAATTATGCTTGGCATCGTTTTGAAGAAAGGAGTATATCAGGAGAAGCGCCAAGCCATTACGACTATATAGCACTGGGAAGGGGTCAGGATAAGGATTTGGGATGGGACGGGGTGAAGGAATGGTGCCCAACCACTTGTGGACAGTCGGGGGATTGAACGCCGACCTGCATGAAGCGAAACCGTCGCTCTACCGTCCACCCTAAGTGGAGCATGTCAATTTAAAAAAAAAGATTTTGGAGTTTTTCTCCAATTGTCTGATCGTTCAGAGGCGGGTTCCTAGAGGTGGAGCTCGACACACTTGAACACAAGTAGGTGAGATCACCCCCCCCCCCCCCCCACACACACACACTCTCAGGACAACAGGTAATCGGGTCAATACTCTCAAGTCAAATATCCGGCCTCACGGATACACTCGAATCCCTCTTAAAATATAATGATAATATCCGTTACTTATATATATTATATAATATAATATGTGTCCATTATCACACATCTCCCGCTCTTCCGTCTATCAGAGCACATAATTACACTCAATTATCTATTTATCAAAACTGTACTGATCCATTGCCATCTATCTGTCCATCAGTTCATATGTATCCTAATCCTCCGCCTGTTTATCATTACAATATCGTTACATCTATCCATCTATTTGTAGATGGATACATCTATCCATTTGTAGAACATATGTTACATCCATCCGATTATCCATTCTTTTATCCATCAATACACACACCTCTTCCACTGTCCTGTCCAACACACACATCTGTTATCCGCCTCCATCTATCTGTTCATCAGTAAATATCTATCGCAGAGGTATTCTCTGGGTAATATTATTGTATACAAGGTGTGTGTGTGTGTATATTCTTTTTTCCTGATGAATATGCTGTCAGCGGGATATATTACCTGATCTGTGGCACCTATTGTGTGTGTCGTGCTGTGACGGCCACTGTGGCCCATATTGTGTGTGTAGTTACTGTTTGTGTGTGTCGTGCTGTGACGGCCACTGTGGCCCATATTGTGTGTGTAGTTACTGTTTGTGTGTGTCGTGCTGTGACGGCCACTGTGGCCCATATTGTGTGTGTAGTTACTGTTTGTGTGTGTCGTGCTGTGGCGGCCACTGTGGCCCATATTGTGTGTGTAGTTACTGTTTGTGTGTGTCGTGCTGTGACGGCCACTGTGGCCCATATTGTGTGTGTAGTTACTGTTTGTGTGTGTCGTGCTGTGGCGGCCACTGTGGCCCATATTGTGTGTGTAGTTACTGTTTGTGTGTGTCGTGCTGTGGCGGCCACTGTGGCCCATATTGTGTGTGTAGTTACTGTTTGTGTGTGTCGTGCTGTGACGGCCACTGTGGCCCATATTGTGTGTGTAGTTACTGTTTGTGTGTGTCGTGCTGTGGCGGCCACTGTGGCCCATATTGTGTGTGTAGTTACTGTTTGTGTGTGTCGTGCTGTGACGGCCACTGTGGCCCATATTGTGTGTGTAGTTACTGTTTGTGTGTGTCGTGCTGTGGCGGCCACTGTGGCCCATATTGTGTGTGTAGTTACTGTTTGTGTGTGTCGTGCTGTGGCGGCCACTGTGGCCCATATTGTGTGTGTAGTTACTGTTTGTGTGTGTCGTGCTGTGGCGGCCACTGTGGCCCATATTGTGTGTGTAGTTACTGTTTGTGTGTGTCGTGCTGTGGCGGCCACTGTGGCCCATATTGTGTGTGTAGTTACTGTTTGTGTGTGTCGTGCTGTGGCGGCCACTGTGGCCCATATTGTGTGTGTAGTTACTGTTTGTGTGTGTCGTGCTGTGACGGCCACTGTGGCCCATATTGTGTGTGTAGTTACTGTTTGTGTGTGTCGTGCTGTGACGGCCACTGTGGCCCATATTGTGTGTGTAGTTACTGTTTGTGTGTGTCGTGCTGTGGCGGCCACTGTGGCCCATATTGTGTGTGTAGTTACTGTTTGTGTGTGTCGTGCTGTGGCGGCCACTGTGGCCCATATTGTGTGTGTAGTTACTGTTTGTGTGTGTCGTGCTGTGGCGGCCACTGTGGCCCATATTGTGTGTGTAGTTACTGTTTGTGTGTCGTGCTGTGGCGGCCACTGTGGCCCATATTGTGTGTGTAGTTACTGTTTGTGTGTGTCGTGCTGTGGCGGCCACTGTGGCCCATATTGTGTGTGTAGTTACTGTTTGTGTGTGTCGTGCTGTGGCGGCCACTGTGGCCCATATTGTGTGTGTAGTTACTGTTTGTGTGTGTCGTGCTGTGGCGGCCACTGTGGCCCATATTGTGTGTGTAGTTACTGTTTGTGTGTGTCGTGCTGTGACGGCCACTGTGGCCCATATTGTGTGTGTAGTTACTGTTTGTGTGTGTCGTGCTGTGGCGGCCACTGTGGCCCATATTGTGTGTGTAGTTACTGTTTGTGTCTCTAGGGTCGAGCTCTAGCTCTTCAACCTCGCTTTTCTGGCCGTTGGTTGTCTAATGCAATGTCTCCTGGCTTATTTCTCTATCATATCTGTTTTTAAAGTTATGAAGAGAGTTTGCCTCTGCAGTCTGCTCCTTTAGGTCATTCCATTTATTCACCTCCTTTACGCTAAAAGAAAACTTTTTAACATCTCTATGAGACATCTGAGTTTCAAGCTTCCATCCGTACCTCCCTTGTTCTGCTGTTATTCATTGTAGCATTTCCTATGTTTCCACCTTGGTAATTCCTCTAAGCAATTTATATGTCTGAATCATGTCCCCCACTCTCCCTCCTCCTTTCTAACGTCGTCAGGTTTAATTCCTTCAGTCTGTCTTCGTATCTAATCCCTCGCAGCTCTGGGACGAGCCTAGTTGCAAACCTTTGCGCCTTTTTGAACGCCCTTATGTGTTTTTTAAGATGGGGGTTCCACGCTGGGGCGGCATACTCTAAGATTGGCCTCACATAGGCAGTATACAGTGATCTAAAAGCCACCATATTCAAGTTTCTGAAGGATGTGCTGACTTTTGCCAGAGTAGAGTATGCTGCTGACGTTATTCTGTTGATATGATCCTCTGGAGTTAGGGTTGGTGTTATGTCCCCTCCCAAGTCATTTTCTCTAGACGTTATAGGGAGGTAGTTTCCCTTCATCGTATGAAGTGTGTGTAGCACCTAGTTGTCACCTAGTTGACAGCTCAGTTGACAGCTCTGCAGAATCGAGCTATTAGCTTTTGGACCCCGCCTTTCTAACCAATTTATTTTCCTCAATTATGTCTACTACATATATTAATCTTCCGGGCGCGCACACTCACACACACATATACATTCCTATCCAGGAAGCAGCCCGTAGCAGCTGTATAACTCCCAGATACCTATTTACTGCTAGGTGAACAGATGTGGCAGGGTGAAAGAACTCTGCTCATTTGTTTCTGCCTCTGCCGGGAATCGAACCCGGGCCCTTAGGACTCTGACCCCAGAGCGCTGTCCACTCAGTTGCGAGGCCCCCCCCCTCCCGCAGCTCTGTGCGCTCACCTAGTTGTGCTTCCAGGGGTTGAGCTCTAGCTCTTTGGTCCCGCCTCTCAACTGTCAATCAACTGGTTTACAGATTCCTGAGCCTATTGGAATCTATCATATTTACATTTGAAACTGTGTATGGAGTCAGCCTCCACCACATCACTGCTTAATGCATTCCATCTGTTAACTACTCTGACACTGAAAAAGTTCTTTCTTATATCTCTGTGGCTCTTTTGGGTACTAGGTTTCCACTTGTGTTCCCTTGTTCGAGTACAACCTGTTCTAAATAGCATGTCCTTATCTGATGAGTCAGTTCCTCTGAGAAATTTGTATGTGGTAATCATGGCTCCTCTAATTCTTCTATTCCCCAGTGAGGTGAGGTTTAATTCATGAACCCTTTCCTCGTAACTCATACCCCTCAGCTCCGAGACTAATCTGGTGGCATACCTCTGAACTTTCTCTTATTTTGTCTTGTGTTTGACTAGATATGGACACCACGCTGGAGCCGCATACTCCAGGATTAGTCTGACGTACGTGACATAAAAGGCTTTCAATCATTCCTTACACAAGTTTCCTTACAACATAAGCAGTTATGTTGCCCAGCCCCGTATGTGCCACATATGATATTATTTTTATGTGGGGCTTCAGGGGGGGGGGGGGGAGAGGGGGAAGGGGGGGGGGGGTGCGGTCCAGTGAGATGTCAACACCCAGAAATTTCTCTCTACCTGATTTCTGAAGAATTTTATCGCCCAAATGCCATTATATTTTTGTCATATTTCTCCCCCTCCTCCCCCCCCCCCCCCGGGGCATTGCTACCCCCCCAACCCAGGCCACATATGTCCTTCTCAAAGTCCCCCTCCCCCCTCCCTCTTCCACATTGTTGATTGACGGTTGAGAGGCGGGACCAAAGAGCCAGAGCTCAACCCCCGCAAGCACAATTAGGTGAGTACATAACTACTTAAATCTTGTCCATAACTACAGTCATATATATTCCTCTCCTGCCAAACTGTTCCCTCCATTGTTTCCCCTCCTCTGTAACAACTTTCCCTACCCTCCCCCCCCCTTAATAACCCCCCCCCCCCCCGGACACAACTACCCCTACCCCCCCCTTAATAACCCCCCCCCCGGACACAACTACCACTACCCCCCTCCCCTTTAATAACCCCCCCCCCCGAACACAACTACCCCTACCCCCCCCCCTTTCCCCTCCCTCAACTACCCGCCATTCCACACCACACAAACCACCGTCAACTCCTCAGGGAACGTCGCCACGTCAATTTAGACGGCAGAAAATGCAAAAATCTGAGACGAACTTTTTTAAGCATTAATCTCACTCATATGAGACGTGTGTTAATGCCTGAGGAGTGAGGCAGCTGAGTGAGGCAGCTGAGGAGGTTACCTTGAGGTGCTTCCGGGGCTTAACCTCCCCGCGGCCCGGTCGTCGACCAGGCCTCCTGGTTGCCGGACTGATCAACCAGGCTGTTGGACGCGGCTGCTCGCAGCCTGACGTATGAGTCACAGCCTGGTTGATCAGGTATCCTTTGGAGGTGCTTATCCAGTTCTCTCTTGAACACTGTGAGGGGTCGGCCAGTTATGCCCCTTATGTGTAGCGGAAGCGTGTTGAGCAGTCTCGGACCTCTGATGTTGATAGAGTTCTCTCTCAGAGTACCAGTTGCACCTCTGTTTTTCAACGGGGGTATTCTGTACATCCTGCCATGTCTTCTGGTCTCAGGTGATGTTATTTCTGTGTGCAGGTTTGGGACCAGCTCCTCTAATATTTTCCACGTGTAAATTATTATGTATCTCTCCCGCCTGCACTCAAGGGAGTACAGTTTTAGGCTCTTTAGTCGGTCCCAATAGTTTAGATGTTTTACTGAGTGGATTCTAGCAGTAAAGGATCTCTGCACGCTCTCCAGGTCAGCAATTTCTCCAGCTTTGAAAGGTGCTGTCATTGTGCAGCAGTGCTCCACTCTAGAGAGCACAAGCGTTTTGAAAAGTATCATCATCGGTATAGCATCTCTAGTGTGAAAAGTTTTTGTTATCCAACCTGTCATTTTTCTTGTAGTTGTGACAGCTACTTTATTGTGTTCTTTAAAGGAAAGATCTTCCGACATGAGTACACCCAGATCCTTGACATTGCCTTTTCGTTCTATGTTATGATTTGCCTGAGTTTTGTGCGTGGTTTCCGTTTTTATATTTTCATTTTTTCCATAGCACATGAGCTGGAACTTATCTTCGTTAAACACCATATTATTTTCTGTAGCCCATAGAAAGACCTGATCTACATCTGACTGGAGGTTCGCCGTGTCCTCTATGTTGCCTACTCTCATGAAGATCCTAGTGTCATCTGCAAAGGATGATACAGTGCTATAGGTTGTGTTCTTGTCTACGTCCGATATGAGGATGAGAAAAAGTACTGGAGCAAGCACAGTACCCTGGGGGACTGAGCTCTTCACGGTTGATGGGCTGGATTTTATTTCGTTGACTATTACACATTGGGTTCTGTTGGTCAGGAAATTGTAGATCCATCTGCCTATTTTTCCGGTAATTCCTTTTGAACGCATTTTATGTGCAATAACACCATGGTCACATTTATCAAAAGCTTTTGTGAAATCTGTGTAAATTACATCAGCGTTTTGTTTGTCTCCCAGAGCATCTAATGCCATATCATAGTGGTCCAGCAACTGCGACAGGCAAGAGCGCCCTGTTCTGAAACCATGTTGTCGGGGGTTATGGAGTTGCTGTGATTCCATGTATTTTGTGATCTTACTTCTTAGCACTCTCTCAAAATTTTTTATGATGTGCGATGTTAGTGCTATTGGTCTGTAATTTTTTGCCTCTGCCTTATTTCCTCCTTTATGAAGTGGTGCTATCTCTGCTGTTTTTAGTATATCAGGAATAACGCCAGTATCTAGGCTTTGTCTCCACAGAATGTGGAGGGCCTACGATAGTGGTTTTTTACAGTTCTTTATGAATATGGAGTTCCAAGAATCCGGGCCTGGTGCAGAGTGCATAGGCATACTGTTTATGGCTTCTTCAAAATCCAGTTGGGATAGGGTGACGTCTAATATATATGATTTGATGTTGGTATCGTATCCATGAAAAATTCATTTGGATTATCAATCTTTAGTGTGTTTAATGGCTCGCTGAAAACAGAGTCGTACTGCGCCCTCAGTAGCTCGCTCATTTCTTTGTTGTCATCGGTGAAAGTTCCATCTCCCTTTCGCAGGGGCCCAATACTAGATGTGGTTTTTGATCTTGATTTTGCATAGGAGAAAAAATATTTCGGATTTCTTTCTATTTCACTGATGGCCTTTTGCTCTCTTTGCCTCTCCTGGGTTTTGTATGAGGCAGGAGTAAGGCAGCTGAGGAGTGAGGCAACTGAGGAGTGAGGCAGCTGAGGAGTGAGGCAGCTGAGGAGTGAGGCCGCTGAGGACTGAGGCCGCTGAGAAGTGAGGCCGCTGGGTTGTCGGCCCGATGAGGAGTGATGCATCTTGGCTGTCAGTCCGCTCTTCTAGTATGCATAAGAGTCACAATTGAGAGGCGAGCCGAAAGAGCAGAGCTCAATCCACGCAAACACAACTAGGTGAATACACACACACACACACACACACACACACACACACACTTGAGGGGCCTCGTAGCCTGGTGGATAGCGCGCAGGATTCGTAATTCTGTGGCGCGGGTTCAATTCCCGCACGAGGCAGAAACAAATGGGCAAAGTTTCTTTCACCCCGAATGCCCCTGTTACCTAGCAGTAAATAGGTACCTGGGAGTTAGTCAGCTGTCTCGGGCTGCTTCGTGGGGTGTGTGTGTGTGTGGTGTGGAAAAAAAAAAGTAGTTAGTAAAACAGTTAATTGACAGTTGAGAGGCGAGCCGAAAGAGCAGAGCTCAATCCCCGCAAACACAACTAGTAAACACACACACACACACACACACCCATACCCCAAACTTTCTAAGCCAGCACACCAAAGAACCAACAAGAATGAGAGGAGAAGATGAACCAGCAATGCTTGATTTGATATTTACCCTAAATGAATGGGATATAAGGGAAGTTAAGATGGAAGCGCCCTTGGGAATGAGTGACCACAGTGTATTGAACTTTGAGTACTTGGTAGAGCTAGGACTTATCTCCCCCAAAAAAGAACTAGGAATCAAAAGGCTGGCATACCGAAAGGGGAATTATGAACAGATGAGAAGTTTCCTAAGTGAAATACCTTGGGACACAAACCTCAGAGACAAGTCTGTACAGGGTATGATGGACTATGTTACCCAAAAGTGTCAGGAGGCAGTAAACAGGTTCATCCCGGCCCAAAGGGAAAAATCCGAGAAGCAACAGAAGAATCTATGGTATAATAGGGCATGTATCGAAGCGAAGAAACTGAACAAAAAGGCGTGGAGGAACTTCCGGAATAACAGAACACCAGAAAGCAGAGAGAGATACCAGAGAACCAGGAATGAGTACGTCAGGGTGAGAAGAGAAGCAGAGAAAAATTTTGAAAATGATATAGCAAACAAAGCCAAGACTGAACCAAAGCTACTCCACAGTCACATCAGAAGGAAAACAACAGTGAAAGAACAGGTATTGAAACTTAGAACAGGCGAGGACAGGTATACAGAGAATGACAGAGAGGTGTGTGAGGAACTCAACAAGAGGTTCCAGGAGGTCTTCACAATAGAACAGGGTGAGGTCACTGTGCTAGGAGATAGGGAGGTAAACCAGGCGGCCTTGGAGGAGTTCGAAATTACGAGAGAGGAGGTCAAGAGACACCTGCTGGATCTGGATGTTAGAAAGGCTGTTGGTCCAGATGGGATCTCACCATGGGTACTGAAAGAGTGTGCAGAGGCACTTTGCTTGCCACTCTCCATAGTGTATAGTAAGTCACTAGAGACGGGAGACCTACCAGAAATATGGAAGACGGGCAAATGTGGTCCCAATATACAAAAAGGGCGACAGACAAGAGGCACTGATCTACAGGCCAGTGTCCTTGACTTGTATACCATGCAAGGTGATGGAGAAGATCGTGAGAAAAAACCTGGTAACACATCTGGAGAGAAGGGACTTCGTGACAAATCGCCAACATGGATTCAGGGAGGGTAAATCTTGCCTTACAGGCTTGATAGAATTCTACGATCAGGTGACACAGATTAAGCAAGAAAGAGAGGGCTGGGCGGACTGCATTTTCTTGGATTGTCAGAAAGCCTTTGACACAGTACCGCATAAGAGGCTGGTACATAAGCTGGAGAGACAGGCAGGTGTAGCTGGCAAGGTGCTCCAGTGGATAAGGGAGTATCTAAGCAATAGGAAGCAGAGAGTTACGGTGAGGGGTGAGACCTCCGATTGGCGTGAAGTCACCAGTGGAGTCCCACAGGGCTCTGTACTCGGTCCTATCTTGTTTCTGATATATGTAAATGATCTCCCGGAGGGTATCGATTCATTTCTCTCAATGTTTGCGGACGATGCTAAAATTATGAGAAGGATTAAAACAGAAGAGGACTGTTTGAGGCTTCAAGAAGACCTAGACAAGCTGAAGGAATGGTCGAACAAATGGTTGTTAGAGTTTAACCCAACCAAATGTAATGTAATGAAGATAGGTGTAGGGAGCAGGAGGCCAGATACAAGGTATCATCTGGGAGAGGAAATTCTTCAGGAGTCAGAGAAGGAAAAAGATTTGGGGGTTGATATCACGCCAGACCTGTCTCCTGCAGCACATATCAAGCGGATAACATCAGCGGCATATGCCAGGCTGGCCAACATACGAACGGCATTCAGAAACTTGTGTAAAGAATCATTCAGAACTTTGTATATCACATATGTCAGGCCAATCCTGGAGTATGCAGCCCCAGCATGGAGTCCATATCTAGTCAAGGATAAGACTAAACTGGAAAAGGTTCAAAGGTTTGCCACCAGACTAGTACCCGAGCTGAGAGGTATGAGCTACGAGGAGAGACTACGGGAATTAAACCTCACTTCGCTGGAAGACAGAAGAGTTAGGGGGGACATGATCACCACATTCAAGATTCTGAAGGGGATTAATAGGGTAGGTAAAGACAGTCTATTTAACACAAGGGGAACACGCACAAGGGGACACAGGTGGAAACTGAGTGCCCAAATGAGCCACAGAGATATTAGAAAGAACTTTTTTAGTGTCAGAGTGGTTGACAAATGGAATGCATTAGGGGGTGATGTGGTGGAGGCTGACTCCATACACAGTTTCAAGAGTAGATATGATAGAGCCCGATAGGCTCAGGAATCTGTACACCTGTTGATTGACGGTTGAGAGGCGGGACCAAAGAGCCAGAGCTCAACCCCCGCAAACACAACTAGGTGAGTACACACACACACACAATCAAAGACAGCAATAAGTGAATGCTTTACACCCGAGACATTCCTGCCCCTATCTCACCCTGGCCAGTTTTCTCAACACTCCACAAAGACTTAACCCACCACTAATTAAAGCCACTGAAACTGTTTTAATTAACTGCTACTGGCGTCACCTTTGATGCAGATATCACCATGACAACCACCACACTGGCAGAGTTACCATGTAAATAAGGCAGGGGTCTCCAAACTTTTCAATGTAAGGGCCACATTATATATTTCCCATATTTATGCGGGCCGGAGGAATAAAAAAAAAAAAAAAAAAAAAATCAGTGCCAGTAATTTAATTTCCTCAAATATTAAAGTATAAACATGGAAAAATTAAAACATATCTTTTTGGAAAAAATCAGGGTAAACTAAATAGATTCCTGCCTTTAGTTTTATGCAACCAAATTAGTGTGACGAATGATACTGTCGTTTTGACTTCAAAATTTCATTAAAATCAGGTTCCAGATTAGATGAGCCAATTGTAAGAATTGATTTCAAGTGATCATCAGACAAATTTGCTCGATAGTTAGATTTCACATACTTCATTTTGGAAAAAGTTTGTTCACACAAGTATGTTGAACCAAAAATGGACACAAAACTACAAGCAAACTTTATCAAATTTGGAAACTGATCTGGCTGCAGGCATTTATAAAACTCAATCAGATTTCCTTCTCTATACTTATCTTTCAATCTGTCATCTGCCTGGAGATCAATAATTTCCATTTGAAATTGAGTTGGAAGATTTTCAGCATTGCAGTCAAATGGATTATGAAAGAGCCTGATTTCATTTGCTTTGGCATCAAGGTCAGCAAATCGCTTCTGAAACTGTTTTTTCAAATCTGAAATTATTTCATTTGCAAATGAAAAAGGAAATTCAACTTTACTTTCTGCATGAAATTTTTCACAGCATGGAAAATGAGCAAAATTCTTAACCTTCACCTGGCCTTCAAGTAGCGCAAGTTTTGCTCTGAATGCCTTGACATGAACAAAGTAGTCACTAATCAAATTTGTTTTGCCTTGCAATTTCAGATTCAAGTTATTCATATGACCTGTCATATCTGCAAAAAATGCCAATTTCCAAATCCATTCACATTCTGATAATAATGGCTGAGGGTTATTTTTCTCTGTGAGAAATAAATCAATTTCTAATCTGAGCTCAAAGAAATGCAGCAAAACCTTTCCACAACTAAGCCATCTAACTGCTGTATAATAAGGCAAGTTAACAAACTCCGCATCAATTTCTTTCAAGAAATCACGGAACTGGCGATGGTTGAGTGCATGAGATCTAATGAAATTAACCACAGAAACAACAGGTTTCATGACACAAGACATATCAACATATTTTAGGCACAATGCTTGTTGATGGATAAGGCAATGAAGAAAAATGGGTTTTGAGAATCCTCCAACCTCACAAGCTGTTGTAATTTGCCCAACCAAACCCTTCTTTGTCCCAGACATATTCTTTCCTCCATCAATTGTCACACACTGCACTTGTTTCCATTCCAGGTTATATTCTGTCATAGTTTTACTTACTTCATTGAAAATGTCCTCTCCAGTTGTTGTGGTGTGCATGCTGTGAACTGATGCTAATTCTTGGCTCACATTAAATTCACTAACAACACCACGAATGAATACTAAGAGCTGAGAAGTATCACACACATCAGTTGATTCATCCAACGCAAGAGAATACCAACAAAATCTTTTTGTTTTTTCCTTTATTTGCCGAATTATGTCGCCTCCTAAATCTTCAATTCTACGAGCAACAGTATTTGACCCAAGACTTATCATTTTGAAGAGGTTTACTTTTTCTGGACATACCTCTCCTGTTGCTTCCACTATACACTCTTTTATGATACTACCATCAGTGAAAGGTTTTCCTTTTTTAGCCAACACATAGGCAACTTTGTAACTGGCTCTAGTTGAAGTTTCATTTTCAGATTTTTTCTTACTGAAAACAGCTTGTTGAGAATGCAGACTGTGCTGAAATGATTCAAACTTTTTAGTGCGTTCTGCTCCTGTGATGTGAGAATAACTTGAGCCATGTTTAGATTCAAATTGCCGACGAATATTGTATTCCTTCAGAACAGCAACACTGTCTTTACATATTATGCATAAAGCTTTATCATTTGCTATCACAAAAAAGTACTTTATCTTCCATTCGTCATTGAACCGACGGCACTCAATGTCCACTTTTCTTTTCTTTATCTTTTCCATATCTGAAAACATAAGGGTAAAATAAATGAAATAAATTCTACAGGAAAAAACAGCTTGTATGTGGTGTTAAAAAGCATAGCATATTATTATAAAGTGGTAAATATTATGGCAACAGCTTTCGTTGATAAACTTAATGGTTACCATTTTAACTATTTTAAACATGCAATATTTTTGGCTACAATAGTATTATTGCTATTTTGTATAACTAAGATAAAGGCATTGTCAAAGTATAGAGAAAAGAATATTGTACAGTGTTTGTGCTCCCTGAAACGGAAGCAGCGAAGCCCCACTCGCCCTCCATCCCCACAATATACAGTTATACACAACTGATTGGTTGTAATGCACAACACATACCTACCAGTATTAGTATCTGTGCGTCACACTATCGAGAGAGAGGAAAACTGACTCGGGTTGAGCGCCACCAGTCAGCAGCCCCAGCTTTGAATAATTCTGCGATGCCATTCGTACGATAATTATTTTTTCAAGGCCACCACACAGGGATTTGTTTGGAGGGCCGGATGAAATTATGTGGCGGGCCGGATGTGGCCCGCAGGCCATAGTTTGGAGACCCCTGAAATAAGGGATCGAATTTTGTGGACAATAGTGACAGTGTAGTCAGGCTTGTGGTGGGATGGTGAAGGGGGGGGGGGGCGGGGGGTTGATGTATGGTGTAACTGTGCACTAGTGGTGGTGATGTCTGTGGTGATGTACTCACCTAGTTGTGCTTGCAGGGGTTGAGATCTTGCTCTTTGGTCCCGCCTCTCAACCGTCAATCATCAGGTGTACAGATTCCTGAGCCTATTGGGCTCTATCATATCTACACTTGAAACTGTGTATGGAGTCAGCCTCCACCACATCACTGCCTAATGCATTCCATCTGTTAACTACTCTGACGATAACAAATATTATTTCTAATGTCTTTATGGCTCATTTGGGCACTCAATTTCTACCTGTGTTCCC
Organism: Procambarus clarkii; assembly: GCF_040958095.1. Taxonomy (NCBI): domain Eukaryota; kingdom Metazoa; phylum Arthropoda; class Malacostraca; order Decapoda; family Cambaridae; genus Procambarus; species Procambarus clarkii. The sequence goes on along the minus strand of NC_091217.1, from coordinate 31,482,580 downwards.
TAGTGCGTGTGCCCCTTGTGTTAAATAAATTCTCTTTGTCTACCCAATCAATTCCTTTAAGAATCTTGTATGTGGTGATCACGTCCCCTTTAACTCTCCTTTCTTCCAGCAACGTGAGGTTTAATTCCCGTAGTCTCTCGATCCTCGTAGCTCATGCCCCTCAGTTCGGGCACTAGTCTGGTGGCAAACCTCTGAACCTTCTCCAATTTAGTTTTATGCTTGACGAGATATGGACTCCATGCTGGAGCTGCATACTCCAGGATTGGTCTGACATACGTGGTATACAATGTTCTGAATGATTCCTTACACAAGTTTCTAAAGGTCGGTCTTATGTTAACCAACCTGGCGCATGCCGCTGATGTTATCCTCTTGATATGAGCTTCAGGGGACAGGTCTGGCGTGATATCAACCCCCTGGCGTCCAAGAGCCTGGTTGACCAGACCAGCAAACCAGGAGGGCCGGTCAGAGACCGGCCAGCAGGGACATTGAGTCCCGGAACCCACCAACAACAGGTAGAAAACGTGTTGTGGTTGACTTAGTTTTGTAACTGCTGTGGTGGTATAGTTGATGTGGTAGTTTTGTCTTTGTAGTGGTGTACATAGTGGTGTACAGTGGTGGTGTTCAGTGGTGGTGGCGCTGCACTATAGAGAGGTTGGTGGAGTGGTGGAGTACAGTGATGGTGTAAGGGAGAGAGAGAGAAGAAGAGGTAAAGTGAAACTTCCCGCCATACCTCTACCTGACCTGAAGCATCACTCAACTCAGCCAGAAGATTATCCAAAATCGACAGTTTTGCTGGAGGGGATGGGATGGGGGGGGGGGAAGAGTAATGGAAGAGATGAAGGACGGTCATAGTGGGAAGGGGGATAGGTGAAATAGGTGAGAAATGATGATGTAGCTGGGGATAGGGGTTGTGTGTGTGGGGGGGGGGGGGAATAATGAACAGGAGGAAATGCTATTGAAGTAATCTATCTCTCCCTTTAGGTGTTGTGCCTCAGAGTTGATTTAATATTTCTTCCTTTTTCAGGTTTATATATATTTTTTCACTTTGTGTTTAACTCCAATATATCATTTAAACATCAACAACACATGAGAGCTTTGGGGGTATGAGAGAGCAACAGCAAACGCCTCCCAGCGACCGTACAGTGGCAATTTCCCAAGGGAGGTCCCAGCACCTCCTCTGTCATATCTGACTGTTTATTTCTGCCTCTTCCCCGTTTTCCGTTGTTCTCCGTTGTCTTGCATCCCGTTGGTCTCATAGGCTTTCTCTGTTGTCTCATATTTTCGTTAGTTTCATAGGCTCTCTCCGTTGTCTCATATTTCCGTTGGTCTCATAGGCTTTCTCTGTTGTCTCATATTTCCGTTGGTCTCATAGGCTCTCTCTGTTGTCTCATATTTCCGTTGGTCACATAGGCTCTCTCTGTTGTCTCATATTTCCGTTGGTTTCATAGGCTCTCTCTGTTGTCCCATATTTCCGTTGGTCACATAGGCTCTCTCTGTTGTCTCATATTTCCGTTGGTCTCATAGGCTCTCTCCGTTGTCTCATATTTCCGTTGGTCTCATAGGCTTTCTCTGTTGTCTCATATTTCCGTTGGTCTCATAGGCTCTCTCTGTTGTCTCATATTTCCGTTGGTCACATAGGCTCTCTCTGTTGTCTCATATTTCCGTTGGTTTCATAGGCTCTCTCTGTTGTCCCATATTTCCGTTGGTCACATAGGCTCTCTCTGTTGTCTCATATTTCCGTTGGTCTCATAGGCTCTCTCTGTTGTCTCATATTTCCGTTGGTCACATAGGCTCTCTCTGTTGTCTCATATTTCCGTTGGTCTCATAGGCTCTCTCTGTTGTCTCATATTTCCGTTGGTCTCATAGGCTCTCTCCGTTGTCTCATATTTCCGTTGGTCTCAGTGTTTCTGTTGCCTTCTGTTACACTTTCTAAGCCTTGGCTGTTCGCCTATGCGGATTCCTCCACCGACAGCTGTAATAAATTCTTGGTTGTTCGTTGGTTTCAGGTTGCGTTCTTGTTCTGTTGATATCGTGTTCTTCAACTGTTTTCTGTTATCTTCTCTTGGTTAATGTCGTGTTCTTGCTTGGTTTATCTTACATTGTCATCTACGTAATTGTCATTGTTTACGATCCTTGTTTTATAAAAAAATATATGAGATGATACTGGGGAAGAAGAGAAGAGAGAAGAGGAGAGGGAGAGAGATGGAAGAGTACTAGCAACATCGGCTGTAACATCTTTTGTAATCCCAAGTTACAGTCCCGCTCCTGTGTCAGGTTAAGTCTACTACGGGCTCACCATAGCCCGTGCTACTTGGATCTTTTTGTTCCCAGTAGCTGAATCTTAAACAACAACAACCTTTGTAATCGCTCTTTGCTTGTTTGCCTCGTGGGTACACAATCCGGCCAGGCTCCCCCTCCCCCCCCCCCACTCTTCCATCTGACACCATTCCCCTCCGCTATGCACCCCCTCACCCCCCCCCCTCTGGCCCTCGTGATGAAGTGGTTCACCGGTGACACCTCGCCCCAGTTATCACCCGCTAACTACGACTTACGACCGCGTCTGCCCCCCCACCCCCCCACTCGCGCCGGTGGGAACCTGAGCGACCGGGGGGGGGGGGGGGGCGACACCCGGATGGCCCACTACCGCCTGGGCCATTGTTAGTGGGCTGTTGGTGGATGTTATGGGCCAGCGTGTCACCGTGGCCCGGCTTGTGGCCCAGGGAGGAGGAGGGGGGAGGGGGGCAGATCTGGCCCACACTAATATCTCTTTCACTGCCGCGTTCACGGCCCCTAATTAGGCCATCTTGGAGGGGGGCGGTAAGAGCGGTTGTTTACACCGGCTAATTCGTTACGAGAGTCGGAAGTGGCTCGCGTATAGACATACTCAGTGTGTCCAGGGGGGAAATCAGAGACGTAGTTAATGTCTATCGCCGCCATCTTCTCTTCCTCCTTAACCCCCAACCCCCTAGTCCCCCCTTCCCCCTCCCCTCCCCCTTTCCCCTTACCCCCTCCTCCCCCTTTCCCCTTACCCCCTCCTCCCCCACTCACCACCACATTTCCACGCCTGTTGTGGGCAGCCATCGGTAACATTGTGTGTAGAGATTAATCTCAGAATGTTTGATTTGTATGATAAACCAAGTGGGTTAGATACAGGAGGGTGGGTGAGAGGTGTTTGGAGGGGGTAGGGGGTGATTGGTGGGAGGTATTGGGATTGGAGGAGTTTCGAGGTGATTGGAGAGGAGCAACGAAGGGAGTGGAGGTGATTGGAATGGTGGGAAGGGATTGTAGAGGACAAAAAGGGGTTTGAAAGGTTCAAATGTGATTGGAGGCAGGAGGTGATTAGAGAGAGATGATTGGAGGGATTTGAAGGAGAGTGATGGGATTGGAGAGGATAGGAAGGTGTTAGAAGATTATGGGAGGTGATTGGAATAAATGGGACGTGTTTGGAGGGAGTAGGGAGGGTAATAGAAGAGGGTGGAAAGGAGATTGGTAGACTGGGATGCAGTTGGAGAAGGGATGGTATTAGACAGGGGGAGAAGATAGGAAGATTAGCTATCCTATTACAATATCTAAGTTCAGCACGGTCTCTCGAATAGTCACTCCGTAAAAGTTCTGTCGATTAGCCACTCCGTAAAAGTTCTGTCGATTAGCCACTCCGTAAAAATACAACTGAGAGGCTAAATAATACAACTGTATAACTAATCATACAGCTACGACCCTAACCAGCCAAACAATATGCCCAAAA